>NW_019384949.1:437338-443243 GCF_000671375.1 Centruroides sculpturatus | reverse complement strand
TATTTTTTGTCCTAATCAAAAATGCTTATAAAGTATTTTGCTACTTATGAATTAATTAACGAGATAGCTTAATTGAAGGAATATCTGATTATTAAGATTTACACGAAAGATCAATCTAGTAAGGCATATTCAAATTCATACAGAAGAGAAACCGTGTAACTCCGATTATTGTTTACAAAAGTTTGCTTACAAATACAGTTTAAATTCTTACATGAAATGTCATAAGCAAAGACATTCGTAATTAACATAAATATTGTAAAACTATGAAATTTGAAAGAAATAATATAATTCCCAACCTTGCTGTTTATTCATTTTCTACGTCTTTCAGCTTTTCTACCTGACAATATAACAAATTTAAAAATTTTAGTGTAAAAAAAAATTTTACAATAACGGAACTCGAAACAACAATCATGTCAACATGAAACTAACGCTCAAAACTACACCACAGGCCACATTGTCCACAATATAAATTATAAAGGTGTTAACTGATTGTGAAGTGACTTCAACGTCATGCTGTTACTCGTAAGCACGTAATGGTCCACGTAGTTATATGCTAATTTCTTAGATACTTATATGTGTGAGATCACAATAAATACACGTNTTCGATCGATTTATTATTTATCGGTCTACAAAGCAAGAGAAATCATGTTCAGAATAAATATATAGGTTCGACAGTGTTAGGTTATACACTCCTTTCCCTCGTAAGGGACGAAACACTACATGATGACACCCGACGTGGAATAGCCACGAGCAATGTGACTCGACGCGCTAGGCGTATCTTTAACTGATAACTTATCAGTTTAAGGCTTGCTTTTTCTTCAGTTTTTAATGTAAACTTGTAATTATACTTTGTGTGAATGTCAGACACATACACACAAAGCATAAAACATACACGGGGCATCCATGTCCGTTTATTTAGGCTATAGGACATACGAAATAAGTGTTGATGAAAAAAAGATCTAAAGATTTTATCATCTGTTACTAAAAAATAACATCTAATTGTTCATTCTTTGTAAAATTAGAAATTGGAAAGTCATTTTCGGGTCGAGAAAAAATCTCCATATTCCCCCACATATCTATATTGTTTAAACACTTTTTACAATAGATGTTCATTGATTAATATTCTGTTGGCGTAACGATTTTTACTTTCAAGCTTCAGGATTGTATAACAAAATAATGGAAAATTCCAGGAAATCGCATTATGGGACTAGCATTATCTAAATATATAAAATTACTCGTCCTGACTGACTGAATGACTGATTCGTCATCGCCCGGAGCAAACCGCTGAACCTAAAGAGGTAAAATTTTTCGAAATTCCTAGGCGGAGGGAAGAGGGAGACAATTAAAGCTTAACCGGAAGAACGGCTTTTACTGTACTATTTTAGATGCAAATTTTCGTTTTTAACTGCGTTTAATTTTCATTAAGTATGTGACCGGAGGGTCGGCACCTCATCGATGCCTTGTCAGGATGACACAACCGCGTCTCGGTTGACACGGAAACCTAACTATATCATGCGAGCGGTCGCTTAACGGAGCGATCAGATTCTGGATGGAGGGAGTGAGAGACAGAGAGAGAGCTTACAATAATTCGCGTGGCGATAAATACCTGGAGTTTGGTTGATTTTTGAATACTTGATAATAAGGTTCTTGAGATTAATAATCCAAGTTCTGGTTCTGGCGACGACGTCAGTCCAAGTTATCGTTAGTCCGAAGTTATATTAGATATGTTTGAATGGGGATCAAAGCTTACTTGTAGTAAAAGGACTTAGGGTTGGTATGCTTCTGTTTATTGTTTCTGAGGTTTTCTTTTTTGTTTCTTTTTTGAGCTTTTTTTGGGCACTTAAAAAGTACGGTTGGCGATGAAGTCAATCCAAATTGGAGGCTCATAATAAGTCCGGTTGGGAGCTGACGACTTCTGTTAGAGGAACAACTGCGACTGTCTCGAAAATTTGTTTGTAGCTATATTCATTTGACAACTTTAAAGGTAATAGGTCGGAAGATTAACTCCCAGGTGTGAAATTTGATACTTAGTCTACTCGATAAAATAGTATTGTTAACGATTTAGGTCAGGCTGTAGGTTAATAAACACAGCTGAGTCTCACAAGTACTTAGATGTATTAAATTGATAACATTTCAGACATTGTTATAAATATTTTTATATATTTCGATGTTTTAACCAAATGTTCGAACCGTTCTAAATTCGAATTTGTTACTGCATAGTGGTTCGATTATAGAACGATTACAATCGTTTCAGAAAATTGATCAAATTAAAAACATTTCGTTTGATTCTACGAAATTCTCATCATTCTCAACGGTAGGTGTTATATAACAATTACTATGGTTGTTGAAATACTGAATATAAATGGGGTTTACTTGCAAAAACTCTACACTTATACACAAAAATCTTTACATTATCAAAAGGTCACTTTGATATTAGTATTAATATCTATTGATAATTAAATAATATCTATGATTTATCTTACGAAGTGTCTCCTTTAAAATATGCAGGGATATCTTTATTCTATTAAGAGGATTATAATACAGGCTACGCCCCTCCTTAGTCTACTGAAGGGCATATCCCGAAATACTTCCCTGTTCATAGAATAGATATGTCTTTTCTTTAAAAAAAAATGCAGCTTTTCGTGGTATGATAGCTCCTAGAAAATAAAACTTGGATTTTTCGCGATAATCAAGATATTAAAATTTTTCTATTAGCTTATTATCTATTTTTAAAATATTAGTCATGCATATATTGTTTATACACTATTGTCGGAAATACTACAACTAACGTACAGTACAACAGACATGTTTATTGGAAGTAATAATAAATACCTTTTTGTTGTTTAGGATTTCTTCGAGTGAAATACGAATCCGAAACGAACAAATTATTATATCAGAAGCTCAGTTAAATAAAGTCCTCAGCAGGCATTTGGAACATCACATCACATATTTTGAAAATTCGAAAGTACTGTTTATGCCTTATCCAATCCGGACCATCAGACAATTCGTTAAGTAAGTTTTTCACGATACTTACCTTTCATTTAATTGCAATACATTGTCATATATTATAATTTATATTTTTTAAACAGTTATGTACAGACGGACGATCCCAGATTGAGCTCTATTACAAACGCTTTCGATCTGTATCATCTGAGTTCAAGATACGAGTTAGACCATTTAAGAAAGAAATGTAGATCATTTATCATTCGGAAAATAAACGTGAATACCGTGTGTTTAATCCACGATTTTGCACGTGAGATCGGTGATATGCTCATAACTTATTATTGCTGGCAAGCTTTCGACGAACACGGAGAAGTACTATTTACAACAGTCGACTTTAAGTGTTGTAAAATTGCAACAATTGATAGACTGCTATCTCGAGCGATATACGAATATGTCAGTAAATTGCGTTTACTCCGAGCCGTGTATCAGTGGAGCATAGAAGAAGTTAAAAGAAAATTGGGTTCAGACAACTTCCATTCGATGAATGAAGAATCGAAAAGGAATGCAATAAGAAATGTAATGGAACTATTTATTGGAAAAGTCAGATTTCTTGTCATGAATGAAGACGAATTGCAATCTTGTGTTTTTACAATGAACTTGTTAAGCGAAGTAGAAAAAAGTCATATCTGGCATGCTTTTAAATATAATTATTATTCCTTGTATCCCAGTTACTTCAGTCGAGAAACGAACAAGAACAAGCTAATTATTTATGTACGAGAACAAGCTAATTATTTTAGCTTGTTCTCGTACATAAATCGTGGAGATCCTTCTCTGGTCTCAATCAGAGAGATGAAAGGTTACATATATTTTAGCAGCGAAGTAGTTGTAAGAGAAGATTGTTTCGTCACGGCCCTTCGATTTCCGTTAAAGCTTAGCGAACGTTTTCCAATGTACGTATACGCGTATATTAACAATTTGGACAACGAACAGTTTCCGTTTGACACCGTTTGCAATTCAGAGGGAGTAGCAGAACTGCAAACGAAGTATTATCTAGAAAAATATTGGTCAATTCGTTTCTTTGCTTTCTTTTATCTCGCTGAAAATGTCGAACCCGATATCGAGTTTTCACCTGAACTGAGTTACTTTGTGAGCGACGAAGGAACAGATGCAAGGAGATTTGAAGACAAAATTCTAATCGGTGACAGAAACCTTATCAATAATATTTACTTTTCGGTTGATTTATATTTTTGAAGTCAAAAGTTTACTTGGAAAAAAGCGAAATCTGAACCAGAATATAATGTAAAGTTAAATTCGAATATGATTATTTGTTACGGGTATCACTGTAAAATGAATTTATTGGGTTTACGAAAAACAAAATTTAAATATAAAGTGCTTATTAATGTAACTTTTCTATGTCAAAAGTATATTGTCATTACACGAGTTGCTTATAATACAAAATTTAGTATTTACAAATATATCATTATTAATTAAGAACGTTTATAATTGTCAGCATTTGAATGATAATTTCGTACGTGACTTCATTTTTTATCGCAGTAGATGTTCAAGAAAAAAATATAATTACAATCTTACAGTATTAATGTTTTCTTTCTTCATGCTAATGACGATAGAAATATGAAAAGAAGAATTTTCGTCTAAATGGAAGAGCTATTCGATATCCACATTTGATTACAAATAATTAAACAGTAGCAATAATAAATTGTGTTGAGTATTTTTATGTGAATTTTATATACAAATAATGAATTTTCAATTTATAAATCATACATTTCCGAAGTTATATTGAATTATTCCAACAGAAATTCTTTTATTTAAATTAATATTTTAAATTATAATTAATATCTACAATTGAATTTCTGAAAAATGAACAAATTAATTTTCTATTATTTAATATTAAATTCTTGAATAAAATTTCAATATAAATATTAGAATACATGTAAATTACTTGTTTAAAAAATATTTAATTGCACAGAGCATGATTACATTGGTGTCCCGGCTAAGAAACACCCAAAATTTAATATTTTGTATAAAGCGCGCAATATAAATTTAATATAAATTAACTGATTTGTAAAATGTTTTCAATTGTTTTGTTGTTTAAAACATATATATTTATGGTTTTCTGAGGGAGGTAAACAACTGCTTTATTTTTAACACTCTTTTTCGGAGGAACGAATATGTGAACCTCTTTTTTCGTATCAATTATAGAGCAACATGATAGTCAAAAACGGGACCCTACGCATTAATTTTCCTTACTTAATTAACTTATCCACCATTTTGTATATTGGTATAGAAGACAGCGATTTCATAATCCACAGTTTTTGCATTACTTTTTCTTGTTTAATGCTCGTGTTAAAAAATGGATGATTTTAAAAGTTGTTCAAATTTTCTGTAGTAATTTCTATATTAAAATGTAAAAGAATAATTTTCCCTTAATTCTTATCTCGTTATTTTTGTTTTTTTCCTTTATCTCCTTCAACAATATCCTGCAACATTCGTGCATAAATTAGCAATAAGAACAAATACAGGTATACCTCGACTTACGTCGTTTCGAGTTACGTCATTCCCGATTATACGTCGTTTATCAAAAAAGTATATGGAAAAATAAAAACCGAGTTTAAGTCATTTTATTCCATTTTACGTCTGTCTGCCACAAATATTGAAGTCGTAATATCACTAGAAAAACGTTTAAAGCACATAAAATCATATTAAAATATATACTAGTATGTTCTGTATTTACAGTACACGCATTCGTAAATTTAGAATACTTTTTTCTGTACTATATTAAAAACTAAAATTTATTTGTTTGTAAGCTTAAAATAGATTTTTATTAACCATATATTATTAAAAATGCATTAATAAATAAAATACAAAACCAGGAATGGTAATTTATGGTTTAGCCTAGTGACAAGTAGATTCGGAGACAAGTAAATTCGACTTACGTCGTTTT
>NW_019384949.1:419751-437332 GCF_000671375.1 Centruroides sculpturatus | reverse complement strand
TTTCTTCATGTTAATGACGATAGAAATATGAAAACTTGAGAAGAATTTTTATCTAAATGTAAGAGCTATTCGATATCCACATTTGATTAAACAAAATATAAACAGTGGAAATAAGAAATTCTCTTATATATTTTTATATAAATTTTAGATACAGATAATGAAATTTTCAATTTATAAATCATACATTTTTGAAGTTATATTGAATTGTTCCAAGAGAAATTTTTATATTTAAATTAATATTTTTTTTTTCTGATTTAAAATTCATGTTACCTGAGATTACCGAATTATCTCCAATTTAATTTTCTGAAAAATGAACAAATTAATTTTCTGTTATTTAATATTAAATTCTTGAATAAAATTTCAATATACATATTAGAATAGCTGTAAATTACTTGTTTCAAAAATATTCAATTGCACAGAGCATGATAACGTTGGTGTCCCAACTAAGAAACGCCCAAAATTCAATATTTTGTATAAAGCGCGCAATATAAATTTAATATAAATGAACTGATTTGTAAAATGTTTTCAATTGTTTTGTTGTTTAAATCATACATATTTATAGTTTTCTGAGGGAGGTAAAGAGCTGCTTTATTTTTAACACTCCTTTTCGGAGGAGCGAATATGTAAACCTCTTTTTTCGTATCAATTATAGAGCAAGCGGATATTCAAAAACGGGACCCTACACGTTAATTTTTCTTTGTTAATTAACTTCTCCACCATTTTGTATATTGGTATAGAAGACAGCGATTTCACAATCAACAGTTTTTGCATTAATTTTTATTGTTTAATACTCGTATTAAAAAATGCATAATTTTTAAAGTTGTTCAAATTTTCTGTAGTAATTTCAATATTAAAATGTAAAAGAATAATTTTTCCTTAATTATTATTTCGTTATTTTCGTTTTTTTTTTTTCCTTTATCTCCTTCAACAATATCCTGCAACAATAATGTATAAATTAGCAATAAGTACAAATATCTGATTGTAATAAATTCAATTGTTAGAACTTCTGTAAAGGAAATTTTCTTTAAATGTCTATCTTAAGAATCATCGAGTGCCATTCAGGCAGACCCATCTTTAGATGCGATTAGTGGAAAAGTATACGGCCTAACATATTTTTATGAAAATAGCCGACGAAAAATTTTTGTAGTTCTTCGCCTGCCAGATTTTATCCTGAATGCCCCGAAATAGTTACCTCCGCGATCTGCTCATATTAATATTCATAATATTATACTTACCACAATAACTTCAGGAGGAACGTCAAGTGTATCTGCATCTACATCCTAAAAATTCAAATTCATAAATTTACTAGCTTCTTGGCGTTACCGGGGATTATGAAAGAAAGTTTAAAACATAATAAATTGTTAATTTACGAAAATATTATTTAAAAAGATAAATATCCGAGTCTTTAAATGTAATAATTTGACTTTAATATCAGGAGGAATACTTTTCACAGTATATCCTGGAAATGTAAAGATGTTTTTAGGAAGTCTTCGGAGTACATTAATTAATATTTGATAATTAATATTGATTAGGTTGTGATGGCCCAGTAAATGACTCATTTTATAAACATTATCAGAATGTCTAAAACTACGTGGGGATTATGTCCTTAGAAAAAACGAGTTTAATAATAACAAATTATTAAAGTTAAGAAAGTACCATTTAGAAATGAAACTACACGAGTTGTTAAATGTGAACAATTAATTACTTATATAGTTTGTATGGTGTAACACTTCACACCCAAGCAGGTGAGTGCTATTTACTAATGTTGCAGTAATAATATAGAGCGCCTATTAGATCAATTTTGAATGCAGATATGAGCAAGGAACTGTCCGTTTGTTGTTCACTTCTATTTCAGTATATGCACAGTTAGTTTTCACTCTCGTTGTTGTGAGAAATTTGTCACCTTGTGGTTTTGACATTCTGTACAAGGGATAGCCATCATCTTAGGTTTAAGTTTCCGCTTTACAGATTTGAACCTTATCGAGAACTTCATAAGTTTGTCACAGACCCTACTAAAGGTATTGAATGTCGTTCCCTTCTCTCACTCATCTGACTAATTCCATTGATTTTATATGGCTAACAACTTTCCGATCGGTCTGAAAGCCGATTAGTAAAGTGTCATTCATATTCCGTTGAGAGTAATGATATACAATGTTAATTAAACAGTGTAATTAGTTAACATAAGCCGCCCTGCTCTTGAATGTCTATTAATTAAAGAACTTAATTAAATTTTAATGATGTAAACTTACAGTTGGTTCTTGAGTTTAGTGGAGAGATAAACTGAAAATTTAAATAGTTGAAACATAAATTGAAACATTGTTGAAAAAATCTCCAGCTTCCCCCTCTTAAAGATCTTGTTTAATCACTTTTTACAATGGATGTCGATTGATGAATATTCTGTTAGATTAATGATTTTTTACTTTCAAGCTTTAGACTTGTATAACAAAATAATGGAAAATTTCAAGATTAGATTCATAATACGATAGGTTACAGAAAAACCAATTATTGTTCGTAGAGAATTACAAAAGAATTCCACTCGAATCCTGGATTATTTAAATTTTCTATTACGAAAACTGTACAGAGAAGTTTTTGTTTTTTTAATTTTATTAAAAATTTTAGTTTGATAGTGATAGAAGTATCGAAAATTCATTTACAGTATTTTATTAATTAATAAAATAACCGTCGATACTCCCTCAAAAACAATAGACTACACATACATAAAAGTATTTGCATTGACAAAAGGTGACTTTGATACTAGTATTAATACCTATTGATAATTAAATAATATCTCTGCTCTATCATACGAAGTGTCTCCTTTAAAATATTCAGGGATATCTTTATTCTATTAACAGGATTGTATATTGGGCTACGTTCCTCTTCACTCTACTGAAAAACATATCCCGAAATACATGGGATAGAATTGCCTTTCCTTTTAAAAAATGCAGCATTTCCTGGTACGATAGCTCCTAGGAAATAAAACTTGATTATCGCAAAGCCATCAAACCCAAGATGATAATCTAATACAAGAACTTTAATACCTATTTTTAAAATATTAGTCATGCATTTATTGTTCATACAATATTGTCAGAAATACTACAACTAACGTACAACAGAAATGTTTGTTTGAAAGTAATACTGTAATAAATATTTTTTTTAGGATTTCTTCGAGCGAAATACGAATCCAAAAGTATTACAACATAGAAATTATTATATCAGAGTCTCAGTTAAATAAAATCCTGAACAGGCATTTGGAACTTCTTATTACATATTTTAAAAATTCGAAAGTACTGTTTGTGCATTACTTGTGCAGAATCTTTAAAACTTTTCCAGAAGTTATCGAATAAGAAGTGTTATAATTTTAAGTATTGTGTACGTCTTCCCTAATAAATCCTATTTTTTGCAATTTATACTTGTATTATTTAATAATATTATCGCACATACAGTACTTTTTCAACTTGTCGAATACACGTGTCAGCCTTACAGAGAAAATAAAGTTCATTTAAGATTTTTAATTAAAATTTTTGAATCATGCAAACATGACATGATGTTCGAATCGCAAGTTAAGCAATTCTCTAAGGCAATTCTAACGTACTTGTGTTGGTTTAGTTTATTCAGTTCAAATTTTATTTCTAATGTTTTATATGAGTAATAAGCAGGGCTGTGGAGTCGGAGTCGGAGTCGGAGTCGTCAAAAAATCCGCCGACTCCGACTCCCTTTTACTTACCAACTTGTTATGTATATGAAACGGAGTTGGAGTCGGATGGTAAGGAAGAGTCGGAGTCGGTGGATTTTTACGCGACTCCACAGCCCTGGTAATAAGTGATTTCGCTGACATTATCTGATGCTTTCATATTATGAAAGTACCATGATTAATTGTATATTATTCAAAGATAAACGGATCAGAAAGTGCTAACACTATTCATTATTTTAACTATTCAATAACAAAAGATTTTAACACACTACAGACACTAACAAAATTATTAATTCATAAAAAAACACTGCTACCCTTTACCTGTGACGACCGATCTTCGCATCTGTGTACTCAACACAAGTGCCACTAGAACTGTGGTCTGCAGACCGGTGCCGGTCTCTCTTATAAATATTTTTATTTATTTTTACAAAAGTACTGGTCTGTGAACATGAAAAAATTAAGAAAAGCTGCTCTAACGCATTTTACAACTATTGTTTCGAAAAAAACAATTTATATCCGAATAGAAAAGTCTTAGTATTATATAAATTATTGCAAAACTTTCATTGATTATTCACTGTGAATGAAGAACAAAGAGAGTTTGCATTGACTCCTGCGCAAAAGTATCGAAAAATATATCAAGAAACATCGAAGAGAAATTATGTCCAGCATACTCTAGTCTTGTAATTGAATGTTAGAGACACCTACTACATCGAAAACTTTTATATTTCTCTGTTATTGATTTTTTTTACTGTTGATTAATATCTTCCACCTCACTCATCCTCGTGTTCGTGTTAAACGTTCAAGTCGACAAGGGTTGTCATCCTATCGAGATGAAACTTCGTGTTTTATTAATTCTGACCAAATGCAAAAACTTTAGTGAGTGACCTCAAACGTTTTGACAATATACTATATAAAATAAAACGGTTAAGACAAATATAAGCCATTTCTATTTGTATTAATTGATTTAGACGACAAATCTATAATTATTTATTGTCACAGAGACGTCACATAGTTGNAATGCAAAAACTTTAGTGAGTGACCTCAAACGTTTTGACAATATACTATATAAAATAAAACGGTTAAGACAAATATAAGCCATTTCTATTTGTATTAATTGATTTAGACGACAAATCTATAATTATTTATTGTCACAGAGACGTCACATAGTTGTGGTTAGCGAAGTTTGCAAGTAGTGTCACGTGACACGTTATGTACGCCTCCGCTGTCCAGTACAGTATATTACTCCACCATCCAAACGAGTTTAAGCAATATCGGCTGGAACGCTAAAGAATCTGTAAGCAATTCTATAATTTTTTTCTTTATAGCGATTATAAAATTCAATGTGTTTTGGACATTACTATCGAATTTGTCAAAACAAAAATCCGTAATGGCAAAAAACTATAACTTTACCGAAACGTCTATGAAATGTTTATCTAACAATAAACAAATTAATAGAAAACGCGTAATAATAATGTATAATTTTACCACATTTTATTTTCTCTTCTGCGTGCCATATCAGATTACTGACGTCGGCGACAACCGGCGCAGATTAAGAATACGCCAAGGTGTGTACTAGGGAATGTTAGTACCCAGAATGGTTTCCCGTTGCCTTCTCTGGGGCGCGATGTTACGCGAGGGGAAAGAATGCCTTCCGGGAGGACTTTTATGGGGGAACTGGCCTCCTATTTAGTCGTTATCGGCAAGGAGAAAACCCGGAAAACTTCAAGCAGCCAGCCTGTCCGATCGCGGCACGAACACACGACCGAACTCCCAGTGTTTAGGGTACGAAGACCGCTCGGCCACTGGTGGGCCATTTTATTTTACTGATTAATTAAACTAACACAATTTGGACAATAAAGGACATGACCACTGTACTTATCGTTCGAAACATTATGAGTTACATACTGAACAGAAAACGAAAATTTCGCGATATATAATTACATTACGTATTGTACATAAATTCTCTTATAAAGTTTACCTAAACATTTCTTTAATAAAATGTTAAAAAACACGTACTTACCGGATATAACGAGCAAGCGTATGAACAAACGAATGACAAATCTAAACTGAACCCTACTACGAAGGTTACTATTTGACCCACCTGCTTTACTCTCTGAATTTCAGCTTTAAAGATCGTAGTATCGCCCCTTCAATAAAACCGTTACATAGTATCGCCCCCTTCACTACAAAATTCCAATGCCGAGGGACAAGGCTAGCGCCAAATTCGTACTGCATTGAATAGACTAGTGACTACTATAAATGTTATTTGTTAAATTATTGTACGATATAACGAATAAAATATCTAATTATTTTTAATATGATGTTTTACTATATCGCGCAGGAAATTGTTTTTCGTCCCCCAAAATATAAATTGTTACAAACCGACCCCCTCAACATAAAGAAACGCCCACACTGGGTCGATATCGCCCCCGTTGAGAAACAGTGATCTATATGAAGAAAGCTTTTACGTTTATCATGTCTATTTTCGCACCTCAAGTTTAACTATACGCCACATAAGAGGGAATTTATCATCACGTATGAAAGAGAAATTTAAGAGCTAAAAGTAACATTACATTGAAAATATGCATATACGAATTTATATACGAATACACAATGACAATCTTATCATTGTTTTCAACATGTAGTATAGAAAGTTCTTATAAGATACATACTGCAATAGTAATAAAATATTAATTTTAATTAATTCAAAGTACGTTCAACTATGAAAATAATCGCACAATACTTATTTTTATATTTTAGAAAATACAAGGAAAACGGCGTTTTTGAGTTCGATAACGAAAAGTTTCTATCTTCTGTTTAATGCTATGAGCCAAGTATTGTGATTACAAAAACATGTCCCTTATTATGATAAATCGTTTTCATTGTACATATAAATTATGTCACTAACAAAGGATAAAGTAAATATAAGCACAACTTTTAACAAAACAAAATTCTTTACTTCAGTCATTTCCTTTCGTCGTTCATAGCATCTTTAGTTCATAAAAATTGCAAAACTGACGAAAGAAATGACTAAAGCTTTTTTGTTAAAAGTTGTATTAAACGTAAATAACCATGTTCAATTATATTAATCTTACTTATAAGATAAAAAATTTAATGCTCGAATTAAAATGTTTTATTTATGTAATGACCCATTCGAAATACGATGAGGAGAAAAAAAAAAACCAACCAGTTCGTCGCCGTTGACGATGTAGGGGGCTAGCCGAGGATACGTAGTTGGTTAAACTAGTATCAGTAAAAGAACTATTAATAACTACATCTCATTTATTTTTCAGATTTTTCAACACAGCTTTTAAGTAGTGCAAAATATCGTTTCTACATTAAAAATTTCTTCTTGTTAACAATTGTAGTTTTTAAAACATCATTAAATTGAAAGTTAATGCTACAGTTAATTATTTCTTCTCAATGTCTAATTTCTACATTTTTTAAGATGTATCTTGAGGCAGCCAAAGTTCCTATTGAAGAATTCCTAAGTTTGGAAGAAAAAACTAAATATTTACATCTGGAAACAAGAATGGATTCAATATTGTGAATTAATTACTTCCAAGCAATGCAGATATAACTTTTTATGCATTTCATTGTAGTAATTATTATAAACGAATTATTTTGTACGTTAACATTCAAGTTAATATTTTGTATTTCGTAGATTTTCTGTATCAAAGTTCGAAAAAGATATCCGGAAAAATTGTGGCAAAGAATTCTGTTGAAAGTCATACTTTGAAATTTATAGGAGGATTTACACAGTAGAAAAGCCGTGCTGTTGCCAGTTATAAGTTAAAACCGGATTTTCCTTAGTTATTACGGAAAGAAATCTTTTACCTTTAACCATTGCAAACGAAGATTTACACAAAAGATCAATCTATTAAGACATCTTCGAATTCACACCAGAGAGAAATCATATAAGTGCAATTATTATTAACAAAAGTTCGCTTACAAATACAATTTGAATTCTCACGTGACACGCCATAGCAGAAAGATTGTTTATTAATATAAATATTGTAAAAGTTTGAAATTTGAAAGAAACTTTGCTGTTTATTAATTTTCTACGACTTACAGTTTTTCTACCTGACAATATAACAAATTAAAAATTATAGTGTAAAACGAAACCAAATTTATTGCAACGGGACTCGAAACAACAACAATTTGAATATGAAACTGACGCGCCAAGACCACACCACATCACGTCACAGGCCACATTGTCCACAACCTAAATTATAAAAGCTTTAAACGATTGTGAAATCACTTCAACGTCATGCTGTTACTCGTAAGCACGTAATGGTTCACTTATTTACATGCTAATTTCTTAGATACGTGAGATCACAATAAATAAACGTATAAAGCCAGTTTTATTGTCGGATATACAGTATATACAATTAATTCAATTAAAAAATTAAGTGTTTTTGCAAAGAAGTGGTGACATCAAAGTCATGTGGCATCTGCAGCCAATTACCGTGATGATTTCTTTCTACTTCTAAGCGCATGTTGCCTCCGTTCTTCGACGTCATACTCGAGAAGTCAGTACGAAAACGAGCCGAAGAAATGGCAGATCGAGAAGTACAGAGTCGGTAAGTATTGTTTTCTGTTTGTAGAGTCTCTATATGTATGGGCAAAAAAATCATTTTACCAGTTTTGCCATTGAGTATCGCATGCTTTTTTTAATAAAAAATCTGAGAAATAAAGCGATGCTGTGCTGCTATCGAGGGATTAAAAAATAACGAGATAAATAACATAAGTTGATTTTCTGTCTGTTATTTGTACTTATTCATCACATATATTCGCGTCAAATAAACATACTCTTATTAAATTTATATATATAAATTTTCTAAAATATTTAAACTAAAAGTATTTAATTAACAAAAGTTTCAATTGTCTTACTGGAGACAATGACTAAACAAAACCTCACAAAAAGCTTATTTCCTTGTGTAAATAACCGTCTGTTTACAATGTTCGAACTCGAGAAATAGACTCTTTCACTTTTAAAGTTCAAAAGGTTAAACTAGCTTAAAATTTCTCTTCTCTTGTTGAAATTGTGTTTGGTCTTTAAAGTTTGAATTAATAAGCTGTGTTTAATTTTTAATATACAAATGATTAATACTCACTTTTTATATAAAATTTAATTCGAATAGCTCAGTGTTTGTGACATGTAAATCGCGGATCCCTCAGTTCCATCAACAAGTAAATCGGACGTTGAGTTCTAAAATGTAAAAGTGCCGTTTATTTCTTTAAGGCAGATGAACGAATGAATTAATTAATTATATTTTGTACAAAGATTTGATTAAAATTAATTTGATGCTAATAATTTTACAACATATTTTGTTGGTAATTATTTACATTAATATCGTTAAGCATTTTCTTTTAACTCTGTTTTAAAGAAGAATTTTTAATAGACATTTCAAACACAACAAAAATGTTTTATTTAAGCAATAGATCTAGTACGTATTAAAGCAGTTATTTGTTAAATGATAACAAGTTCCACATTAAATAACATTACAGATAAATTCACTTATTCGACCGGTCTACAAAGCGTGAGAAATCATGTTCAGAATAAATATAGAGGCACGACAGTGTTAAGTTATACACTCCTTTCCCTTGTAAGCGACAAGAAATCAAATGATGCCATTCGGCAAGGAAATAATAAAATGGATAATTGCAGGAAATCGAAGTTTAGGACTATCACTATCAGTTATAACAGTACAGTATACAATGACCTATACACATAGATTTTCAGAATATGACAGGTTATAGAAAAATCAATTATTGTTCGTGAAGAATTACAAAACATTTCCACACGAATCTTGGATTATTTGCATATAACAAAAACTGTACAGACAAGTTTTGTTTCTTTTTAATTTTATTAAAAATTCTAGTCCGGGAGTGATAGAAGACGTATCGACAAATATACAAAAGGGCCGTTGGTACTCGGTCAGAAACCATACACATACACAAAAATATTTACATTAACAAAAGGTCACTTTAATATTAGTATTAACATCTATTGATAATCAAATAATATCTCTGATCTATCATACAATGTGTCTTTTTTAAAATATTCAGAAATATCTTTATTCTATTAACAGGAATGTATATCATACTACTCCCCTCTTTAGTCTACTGAAAAACATATCCCGAAATACTTCCCTATTCATAGAAGAGAGATATTTTTTTTTTTTTTAAAAAATGCAGCGTTTTCTGGTACGATAGCTCGTAGAAAATAAAACTTGGATTTTGATTGTTTCGCGATAATCAAGGTAATAATCTAATACAAAAGTTTTAGTATCTATTTTTCAAATATTAGTAATGCATTTATTGTTCATACACAATTGTCAGAAATACTACAACTACAGTACGGAACAACAGACATGTTTATTTGAAAGTATTGATAATAATAAATACCTTTTTGTTGTTTAGGGTTTATTCGGGTGAGATACGAATCCGAAACGAAAAATACGAAGAAATTATTATATCAGAAGTTCAGTTAAATAAAGTCTTGAACAGGCAATTAGAACATCATATTACATATTGTGAAAATTCGAAAGTACTGTTTATGCCTTATCCAATCGAGACCATCAGACAATTCGTTACGTAAGTTTTTCACGATACTTTCCTTTCATCTAATTGTAATACTTTGTAATAAATTATAATTTATATTTTTTAAACAGTTATTTACAGACGGACGATCCCGGATTGACCTCTTATAAACACGCTTTCAATCTGTATCATCTGAGTTTAAGATACGAGTTAGAGAAGTTAAGACTGAAATGCAGATCATTTATCATTCGTCAAATAAACCTGCATACCGTCTGTTTAATCCACGATTTTGCACGTGAGATCGGTGATGTGGTCATAACTTATTATTGCTGGCAAGCTTTCGACGAACACGGAATAAGACTATTTACAACAGTCGGCTTTAAGTGTTGTAAAATTGCAACAATTGATAGACTGCTATCTCGAGCGATATATGAATCTGTCAGTGAATTCCGTTTACTCCGAGCCGTGTATCAGTGGTGCATAGAAGAAGTTAAAAGAAAACAGGGTGAATACAGATTCCTTTCAATAAGTAAAGAATCGGAAAGGAATGCAATTAGAAGTATTATGAAGCCATTTATTGGAAAAGTCAGATTTCTTGCCATAAATGAAGATGAATTGCAATCCTCTGTTTTTACAATGAACTTGTTACACGTGTTAGAAAAGATTCGTATCTGGCATGCTTTTAAGTATGGTAATTATACCTTTTATCCCAGTTACTTCAGTCGAGAAACAAAAACCAGAAGTGAAATAAATTATTTTAACTTGTTCTCGTACATAAATGTTGAAAATTCTTTTATGGTCGCAAACAGAAAGATGGAAGGTTACATATATTTTAGCAGCGAAGTAGTTGTGAGGGAAGATTGTTTCGTTACGACACTTCGATTTCCGGTGAAGCTTGGCGAAAGTTTTCCAATGTACGTACACGCGTATATTAACAATGTGGACAACGGGCAGTTTTCGTTCGAGACCGTTTGCAATTCAGAGGGAGTATCAGATCTGCAAACGAAGTTGTATCTAGAAAAATATTGGAAAATTCGTTTCTTTGCTTACTTTTTCCACGCTGAAAATGTTCAACCCGATATCGAGTTTTCACCTCAAGTGAGTTACTTTGTGAGCGACGAAGGAACAGATGCAAGGAAATTTGAAGACAAAATTCTAACCTGTGACAGAACAATTATGAATAATATTTATTTTTATGTTGATTTATATTTTTGAAGTGAAAAGTTTCTCTGAAAAAAAGCGAAATCTGAACGAGAATATAATGTAGTTAAATTCGACTATGATTATTTCTTACTGTATCGCATTTGATTAAACAAAATATAAACTGTAGTAATAAAAAATTTTCTTATATATTTTTATGTAAATTTTAGATTGAGATAATAAATTTTTAATTTATAAATCATGCATTCTTAATGTTATATTGAATTATTCCAACAAAAATTTTTATATTTACGTCAATATTTTTCCTCTAATTTAAAATTCATGTTAATTACCTGAGGTTACTCAATTATCTCCAACTCAGTTTTCTAAAAAATGAACAACTTAATTTTGTATTATTTAATATTAAATTCTTAAGTAATATATCAATATAAACATTAAAACAGCTGTAAATCACTTTCTCAAAAATATTCAATTGCACAGAGCATGATTACTTTGGTGTCCCCGCTAAGAAAAACCCAAAATTTAATATTTGTATAAAGCGCACAATATAAACTTAATATAAATTAACCGATTTGTAAAATGTTTTCAATTGTTTTGTTTAAATCATACATATTTATGGTTTTCTGGGGGAGGGAAAAAGCTGCTTTACTTTTAACACTCTTTTTCAGAGAAGCGAATAAGTGGACATCTTTTTTCATATCCATTATACAACAACGGTATAGTCAAAAACGGGACCCTACACGTTAATTTTTTTTAGTCAATTAACTTTTTCACCATTTTGTATATTGTTATAGAACCGTGATGGCCAGTGCCGGCCCGAGGCAAGATTTAGGATGGAGCGAGATCCTATTATGGCGCTCCCTGGTTGCCCCTAATTTATACCCTTTAATTTTCTTTACCACTGAGGCGCCCCCTAGGACTTAGCGCCTGGAGCGGCTGCTCCGTTCACCCTATGGTAGGGCCGGCTCTGGTGATGGCGAACGTATTACACTCGTGTCAGAAGTGACACGCGAGCTCATTTTTGGTGACACGCATCGACTGAGACCAAAATTTGAATAATTCAAATATTTGTCGTTTTATTTTCTCTTTTTCAACAATAAACCTAAAACTTTTTTCTTGGTTATTATTTAAATGAATATGTGCTGAAATATCTTAGTCAGAATCAGTTAAAATTTTATAATGGTTGGACTCAAACTTTCCTCAGATCAATGATTCATAAGTGGGTCAGCAATTTAATGTTTTTTTACAGATGTCTTCGTTCATATGAATAAATTGAACGTAAAATTACAAGGTTTTGGCAAAAGTATTGATGTTATGTTTACATACATCAAATCTTTTGAAAGTAAACTTAAAAGGCGAGATAATAAAACTAAAACTAATAATTATTTTCTTCAAATAAAAAAGTATTTTGAAAAAACCAATAAAACGAGTTTAATGGTGTTTATACTTATGTACCAGAATATAGTAAACTCGTTAATTGAAGAGTTTAGCGAAAGATTCAACCAATTAGGAGTCTAGAACAGACCACTAATATAATTATGTATCAGGATGTAGTTGTTTACAGTTCTTTGGAATTAAAAGATTTCCAATGAATGCAAATTGAAAATTTAGAGATGCAACATGCAGACTTTCAAGATAGCATTTGGGCTCATGTGTTTCTCGACTTAAATAGTTGAAGTTTTCTGCTCATCTAGAGTTTACTTTCAGACCTAATTTTTTGAATTTGGTTAATAAGGTGTATGCCAAAAGTAACTTTATTCGTTTTTAATTATAGTACTGTATATTTATTTAGCAGCCGTTAGTATTTTTTTTAATCTTTCATGGGTACACTATCTTCAAGTTTAGAAAAACTCTGATAGAGTTTAAGAAGAATAAGTTGTAACGGGAGATTATAATAGTCGTGTCTAGCTCCAGTAAGGTCAGATTTAATGACGGTTTTACTCGTTATTAGCGTTTACAATTTTTTGTTTTTATAAAACTTACCTCTTTCATGAAAACTAAGCTTTTTGTCATTTTATAATATTTAAAAATATAAAAAGTTTTTAAAAATAAAATATGATAAGAGATGGCACTACCAAAATTTCTGGTTTTTGGTTTCACAACTCGTTTCTGGTTTATTGAAATAAAACTTATACTTTATTTATCGTTAAAAAAGATTTTAAATTTATTTTTATGTATCTATATATACAATCGAGACGGGTTGATAATAATAATAATAATAATCAGACATGAAAAAACAACACAGTTTACACTGTCACATCTCGTGCACATGGATGACATAAAACTTTATCATCCAAACAAAAGCAACTTTATCAACTCCTACAAATCACACACTCACACACTAAAGACATACAAATGGTGTTTGGCCTAGGCCTAGACAAATGCAAAACACTTAACATAGAAAAAGGAGTCCTGAAGAAAAGAAGATTTGTACTTGGAAATGGAGATGTTATTGAATCCATGGAAGAGGGCGAGTTTTACAAGTATTTAAGATTCCAACAGGCCAAACTAACAGAAAATACACAAATAAAGCAAAGATTAATTAAAGAATACCAAAATGGGTTAAATGCTATCCTCAGAACACAGTTAAAGCAATAAACACATAAGTTATCCCAGTACTCATATACTCTTTTGGAGTTATACATTGGACTCACACAGATCTCGAGCAACTCCAAAGGAAAACAAGAACAACACTTACTAAGCATAAACAACATTATCCTAAATCCGCCATAGAAAGATTAACCCTTCCACGTGCGGCCTGATTGACATAGTTAACCTTCACTACAAACAAATACAGTCAATGCGAGACTTTTTCTACAAGAAACAAGAAACATCACAGTTACATAAAGCAGTAACTCTAGCAGACTCAAATAACACACCATTAAACTTACACTCACAACATACAGACATGACACAACATATAAAAAGCATAGACAACATTAAGCAATCATGGGCTCAAAAGGCTCTCCATGGCAGGCATCCTTACGACCTGGCCCAGGATTTTGTTGACAAAACTGCGTCAAACAGCTGGTTAGATCGGGGATGCCTCTTTGGGGAGACGGAAGGATTCATGATTGCCATACAGGATCAGGTCATAAATACTAAAAACTACAGAAAACACATACTCAAAGATACAACACTCACAAATGACACATGCAGAAAATGTCACATCATGCCAGAAACTGTACAACACATCACTTCTGGTTGCAAGCTCTTGGCACAGACAGATTACTTACATAGACACAATCAAGTAGCAAATATAATACACCAAGAGCTTGCCAAGAAAAACAAATTGGTAAACATCCACGAACTATATTACAAGTATATTCCACAAACGGTATTGGAAAACAACACGTACAAAATGTACTACGACAGAGCCGTAATCACAAATAAAACAATTTACCACAACAGACTAGACATCACACTCATTGAAAAATCCAATAAAATCAGATACATTATAGATGTAGCCATTCTGTACACTCACAATGTACAAAACACATGCACTAAATAAATTAGCAAGTACACAGAACTCGCCCAGGAAATAAGGCATCTGTGGAGGATCGATAGGGTGCTTATTGTATCTGTCGTTCTCTCCTGTACAGGTATGATACTACACACACTACACAAAAGCATGAGAACATTACAATTGAATAGAAACACATACATCACACTACCTAAGACCACTATATTGAATACTTGTCATATTGTTAAAAATTCCTGAATACAGACACGTGTACTGACACAGTTTTTTAATTTTACTTTTGTTTTGGTTACTATGCCTTAACTCTGGTCCGGCATAGTACGCAGCCACCGGTGTGAACCGAGTATAAACCCAACATAATAATAATTAGCGCAGAGCCCAAACGGTTAGGAGTTGAAAGTTGAAATTTGGTACATAGTTAAGGTACGTCTTGAGAACGCACACTAAGAAGGGAGTTTTTAAAATCCACCCTGGGGGAGAGTAACAGAATTAAGGCTTCGATAATAAAAGTATTAAGAATGAAGTGTTAAGACAAAGCGATGGACAAGATTTTCAGACGCAGATTGCAGTTTTTTCGTTTTGCGGGAAATCGAACATTTTTTAACCCATCTAAAAATTCTCTGATTAGTCTGGAAATAGGGGGACCCAATTCTTGCATTTTGTAAAAAATGGTAAGATTGACTATAACTTAATAATCTTAATTTTCGCTATTGTTACTTTTACCCGAGCAACGCCGGGCCTATTTGCTAGTTTTCGAATAAATATCAAAGCTTTCTACAGTAACAATAATTGTTAACAATGTAAAAGTATTGTTTCATGTAACAAAGCATTCGCGATTATCGAAGACAAGACCATTGTTAATTTCGAAGATATCGAACGAAGTAAAAAGTAAAACAATTTAAAAATTTTATTATTTTGTTATATATTGATTCAGTATTTCAATAGATGTTTTTATTTTAAACTTATAATATAATGAATAAATCGAAGACATATTTAATGTAAATTTACTTTCTCATTTGGCTCATACCGCCCTATCGGTTGTAAGAGGGCCTTTTTAACCATGCCTATCGTGAGTTCCACAGGATGTTTAGGATGGGGCTTGAATTATCAGAAACAAACCAGCTCCCTGCGGATATTCTTGAAGTGTTCGCCCCATTTAGATTAAGNTTATTGAGTACTTAGATGTATTAAATTCATAACATTTCAGACAATGTTATAAATATTCTTATCTATTTCGATTTTAAAAATGTTCGAACCGTTTTAAATTCGAATTAGTTATTGATTATAAAACGTTTGATTATAGTTAGATTATAGTTACTGATTATAAAACGTTTGTAAACGTTGCAGAAAATTGATCAAATTTAAAACATTTCCCTTGATTCTCGGCAATTCTCATCCTTCTAAGCGGTAGGTGTTATATTACAATTACTATAGTTGTTGAAATACTAAATATAAATGGGGTTTGCTCGCAAAATCCTCGCGGCAAAATCCTTAGGTAACAGCTAGTTAATTATAACCGTACAGTATACAATGACCTATACACATATTCAGAATACGATAAGTTACAAAAAAATCAATTTTTGTTCGTAGAGAATTACAAAGCAATTCCACACGAATCCTGTATTATTTGTATTTTTTAAAAGAAAAACTGTACACACGAGTTTTTCTTTCTTTACCTTAATTATTTTTTAATTCTAGTCGGGGAGTGATAAAGGAAGTATCGAAAATCCATTTATTTAACAAAAGGACCATCGATAATTTGTCAATAACTATACACTTAGACAAAAATCTTTACATTAACAAAAGTATTCATATTAGTATTAACATGTTGTACAACTACCGTACAGTACAACAGAGATGTTTGTTTGAAAGTAATAATAAATATTTTTCTGTTGTTTTAGGATTTCTTCGAGTGAGATACGAATCCGAAACGATAAAAACGAAGAGATTATTATACCAGAAGCTGAGTTAAATGAAGACCTGCACAGGCAATTGGAACATTATATTATATATTTTGAAAATTCGAAAGTACTGTTTATGCCTTATCCAATCGAGACCATCAGACAATTTGTTACGTAAGTTTTTCACGATACTCACCTTTCATTTAATTTCGATACATTGTCATAAATTATAATTTATATATTTTAAACAGTTATGTACAGACGGACGATCCCGGATTGACCTATATTACAAACGCTTTCGACATGTATCATCTGAGTTTAAGATACGAGTTAGAGAATTTAAGAAAGAAATGCAGGTCATTTATCATTCAGAAAATAAAACTGAATACCGTTTGTTCAATTCACGATTTTGCACGTGAGATCGATGATCTAACCATAATTTATTATTGCTGGGTAGCTTTCAACCAATACGGAGGAAGATTATTTAGAACAGTCGACTTTAAGTGCTGTAAAATTGCAACAATTGATAGACTGCTATCTCGAGCGATATATGAATCTGTCAGTGAATCACTTTTACTACACGCCGTGTATCAGTGGAGCATAGAAGAAGTTAAAAGAAAATTGGGTGCAGTCAATTTTTATTCGATGAACGAAGAATCGAAAAGAAATGAAATAAGAAATGTTATGAAGCCATTTATTGGAAAAGTCAGATTTCTTGCCATGAATAAAGAAGAATTGCAGTCGTATGTTTTTACAATGAACTTGTTAAACGAAGTAGAAAAGAGTCATATCTGGCGTGCT
>NW_019384949.1:416441-419009 GCF_000671375.1 Centruroides sculpturatus | reverse complement strand
TATATATATATAATACTTAGACCAATATTTCTTGTACAGTAGACCCTCTATAACACTGTAGATAATTCCGTGTTATATGAATCACTTAGATTTTACAAATACGTGAGCCGTTCACTGTAGTGTATAATATATATAAAAGTTTTCATTAATAAACCAACAAACGCCTAATTAATCGGACTATAATATGGCTACAATTAAATACAAATCAATTTAGTATACAGGTAATCGTTAAGCGCCATCTCTTAGTAATTATAATTTTTAATAAATAATTTAAAACAGTCTGGAAGAAAATAACCGACCCGGGGCGAAGCTTGAACCAGCAGCCTTCACTTGTTGTGTGGCGCGCTACCAATTGCGCAACCCCGACCCCAAAACATTGATCCCTATTAGACGTACTAATCTTTCGATATAACTTTACATTGTTTTACTAACGGCGCGGGCTGCAGACGACTCCTACATCCACGGCCAATAAGTATCTCCACTACGGCACTCAGCCATCTATCGCTGTCCCCGACTAGGGTATATGTATATAAATATAAAACATCTTAAAGCCTGACGATGTATTAATAAACCAACAAACGCCTAGCTAACCTCTATACCGAATTCATTTCTATTTATTATTTAATTATAGTTATATTATAGCCCGATTAGTTAGGCGTTTGTTAGTTCATTAACATATCGTTGGGCTTTGAGATGTATTATGGTTTTCATTAATTTATTTAAAATATTAAATTTACACACAGACGACGGCTCTTATATAAGCAATTTATGTATTTTAATATTTTATATCGTCAGACTAATGNTTTGTTTTTGAAAAAAAGCGCTTGATAAACTTGCCCCGCATGCCGAAGTTGCCCCGGTCTCCCCTAAATAAAATTTGAAATTAACAAAATATGTAAAAGTTCACGTCACACCTTTCACCATGTGACGGCACATCAGTGTGCCGCGGCACACCGGTTGCGGAACACTGTTGTAAGCGACAAGGAACCACATGATGTCACTCGGCATGGAATAGCCACAAGCAATGCGACCACGCGTTAGGTGGGCCTTTATCTGATAAGTTATCAGTGATAACTTATCAGTTTAAGGCTTACTTTTTCTTCAGTTTTTTATGTAAACTTGTAATTATGCTTTGTGTCAATGTGAGACATTCACGAGGACAAAAATTAATTTTTACTTAATTACGGGGCGTCGATGTCCATTTATTTAGAACATATGAAATAAGTGTTGATGAAAAGAAGACCTAAAAATTTTATTATCCGTTACTGAAAATAACATGTAATTGTTCATTCTTTGTAAAATTAGAATTTTGTAAGTTGTTTTCAAGTCGAAAAAAAATTTCCAGCTTCCCCCTCTTAACGAACTTGTTTAATCACTTTTTACAATGGATGTTGATTGATTAATATTATGTTAGCGTAATTTTTTTTTTACTTTCAAGCTTTAGGCTTGTATAACAAAATAATGGAAAATTCCAAGAAAACGCAGTCTGTGACTTCCATTATCAGTTATAACAGTACAGTATACAATGACCTATACTCATAGATTCAGAATACGATAGGTTACAGAAAAGTCAATTATTGTTCGTGGAGAATTACAAAACAATTCCATACAAATCCTGGATTATTTATATTTTCTATAATGAAAACAGTACAGACATCTTTGTTAGTTTGTTTGTTTTTCTTAATTGTTTTTCTAATTCTAGTCTGGGAGTTATGAAAGAAGTATCGAAGATATATTTATTTAACAAAAGGACCGTCGATACTTCGTCAAAAACTATACACATATACAAAAATCTTTACATTAACAAAAGGTCACTTTGATATTAGTCTTAATACCTATTGATAATCAAATAATATCTATGATCTATCATACAAATTGTCTCTTTTAAAATATGCAGGGATATCTTTATTCTATTAACAGGATTGTATTTCGGGCTACGCCCCTCAGTCTACTGAAGGGCATAGTTCGAAATATTTCCCTGTTCATAGAATAGAAATGTCCTTTTTTTAAAGAAATGCAGCGTTTCCTGGTACGATATTTCCTAGGAAATAATATATCATTATCGCAGAACCAACAAAACCCAAGATAAGCAAATATAAAAACTGTAATATCTATTTTTAAAATATCAGTCATGCATTTATTTATACATCATTGTCGGAAATACTACAACTAACGTACAAAACAGAGATGTTTGAAAGTAATAAATAGATACCTTTATTATTTTATGATTTCTTCGAGTGAGATAATGCAAAACGAAGAAAACAGGGAGATTATTATATCAGAAGCTCAGTTAAATAAAGTCCTGAACAGGCTATTGAAACTTTTCATTAGAAATCTTGAAAATTCGAAAGTAATGTTTATGCCTTATCCATTGGAAACACCATCAGACAATTCGTTACGTAAGTTTTCCACGATACTTACCTTTCATTTAATTTCAATACATGGTCATAAATTTTAATTTCACATTACATTTCTTAAACAGTTATGTAAAGACGGACGATAAGTTGCGGTAAAGAACATTCGAAAGATTCGTCCGATGTCGGACTTTATCGTTTTTATCGTCCAACA
>NW_019384949.1:402880-414483 GCF_000671375.1 Centruroides sculpturatus | reverse complement strand
ATGAATGAAAGAAAATGAATTACAGTTTGTAGAGATTTGATTGAAATTAATTTCATGCAGATATTTTTAATAATATATTTTGTTTGTAATTATTCATATTAAGATGGAAATGTTTTAAAAGAATAGATCTAAAACGTGTTACAGCAGAACATTATAAACGTTATTTGTTCTATGATTACAAGTTTCACATGAAAGTCCCAAATAACATTACAGACAAATTCACTTATTCGACCGGTTTATTATTTATTGGTCTACAAAGCAAGAGAAATCATGTTCAGAATGAATATATAGATTCGACGTGTTACGTTATACAGTTCTATTCCTTGTAAGCTTCTAGGAATCACATGATGACACCCGGCATGGAATAGCCACGAGCAATGTGATTCGACGCACTAGGCGGGCCTTTAACTGATAACTTATCAGTTTAAGGCTTGCTTTTTTCAGTTTTTGATGTAAACTTGTAATTATGCTTTGTGTGAATGTCAGAGACACACGAGAACAAAATTTAATTTTTACTCAATTACGGGGCATCGATGTCTGTTTATTTAGGTCTTAAGACATATGAAACAAGTGTTGATGGAAAAAAAGACTTTAAGATTTTATCATCTGTTACTAAAAATTAACATGTAATTGTTCATTGTTTGTAAAATTAGAATTTTCGTAAATCATATTCGGGTCGAGAAAAAATCTTCATCTTCTCCTTCATAACGAACTTGTTTAATCACTTCTTATGATAGATGTTGATTGATTAATATTCTGTTAGCGTAATGATTTTTACTTTCAAGCTTGTATAACAAAATAATCGAAAATTCCAGGAAATCGCAATATGGGACTAGCATTTTCTAAATATATAAAATTACTTGTCTTGACTGACTGACTGACTGAATCATCATCGCTCAGAGCAAATTGCTGAATCTAAAGAGGTAAAATTTGGTACGTCATGAAAACGCGCACTGAGAAAGAATTTTTCGAAATTACCAGGCGGAGGGGAGAGGATTAAGGCTTAACCGGAAGAACAGATTCTACTGTACTATTTAAAATGCGATTTTTCGTTTTCAACTACGTTTAATTTTTATTGAGTACTTAGATGTATTAAATTCATAACATTTCAGACAATGTTATAAATATTCTTATCTATTTCGATTTTAAAAATGTTCGAACCGTTTTAAATTCGAATTAGTTATTGATTATAAAACGTTTGATTATAGTTAGATTATAGTTACTGATTATAAAACGTTTGTAAACGTTGCAGAAAATTGATCAAATTTAAAACATTTCCCTTGATTCTCGGCAATTCTCATCCTTCTAAGCGGTAGGTGTTATATTACAATTACTATAGTTGTTGAAATACTAAATATAAATGGGGTTTGCTCGCAAAATCCTCGCGGCAAAATCCTTAGGTAACAGCTAGTTAATTATAACCGTACAGTATACAATGACCTATACACATATTCAGAATACGATAAGTTACAAAAAAATCAATTTTTGTTCGTAGAGAATTACAAAGCAATTCCACACGAATCCTGTATTATTTGTATTTTTTAAAAGAAAAACTGTACACACGAGTTTTTCTTTCTTTACCTTAATTATTTTTTAATTCTAGTCGGGGAGTGATAAAGGAAGTATCGAAAATCCATTTATTTAACAAAAGGACCATCGATAATTTGTCAATAACTATACACTTAGACAAAAATCTTTACATTAACAAAAGTATTCATATTAGTATTAACATGTTGTACAACTACCGTACAGTACAACAGAGATGTTTGTTTGAAAGTAATAATAAATATTTTTCTGTTGTTTTAGGATTTCTTCGAGTGAGATACGAATCCGAAACGATAAAAACGAAGAGATTATTATACCAGAAGCTGAGTTAAATGAAGACCTGCACAGGCAATTGGAACATTATATTATATATTTTGAAAATTCGAAAGTACTGTTTATGCCTTATCCAATCGAGACCATCAGACAATTTGTTACGTAACTTTTTCACGATACTTATCTTTCATTTAATTTCGATATATTGTCATAAATTATAATTTATATATTTTAAACAGTTATTTACAGACGGACGATTCCGGATTGACCTATATTACAAACGCTTTCGACATGTATCATCTGAGTTTAAGATACGAGTTAGAGAATTTAAGAAAGAAATGCAGGTCATTTATCATTCAGAAAATAAAACTGAATACCGTTTGTTCAATTCACGATTTTGCACGTGAGATCGATGATCTAACCATAATTTATTATTGCTGGGTAGCTTTCAACCAATACGGAGGAAGATTATTTAGAACAGTCGACTTTAAGTGCTGTAAAATTGCAACAATTGATAGACTGCTATCTCGAGCGATATATGAATCTGTCAGTGAATCACTTTTACTACACGCCGTGTATCAGTGGAGCATAGAAGAAGTTAAAAGAAAATTGGGTGCAGTCAATTTTTATTCGATGAACGAAGAATCGAAAAGAAATGAAATAAGAAATGTTATGAAGCCATTTATTGGAAAAGTCAGATTTCTTGCCATGAATGAAGAAGAATTGCAATCTTATGTTTTTACAATGAACTTGTTAAACGAAGTAGAAAAGAGTCATATCTGGCGTGCTTTTAAGACTGTTAATTATTCCTTTTTTCCCAGTTACTTCAGTCGAGAAACAAAAACAAGAAGAGGAATAAATTATCATAATTTGTTCTCGTACATAAATCGTGGAGATCCTTTTATGGTCGCAAACGGAGAGATGAAAGGTAACATATTTTTTAGCAGCGAAGTAGTTGTGAAGGAAGATTGTTACATCACGGTTTTTCGATTTCCGGTTAAGCTTGGCGAAAGTTTTCCAATGTACGTATACGCGTATATTAACAATGTGGATAACGAGTGTTTTTCGTTTAAAACCATTTGCAATCCACGGGGAGTAGCAAATCTGGAAACGAAGTTGTATCTAGAAAAATATTGGTCAATTCGTTTATTTGCTTTCTTTCTCCGCACTGAAAATGTCCAACCCGATATCGAGTTTTCACCTGAACTGAGTTACTTTGTGAGCGACGAAGGTACAGATGCCAGGAAATTTGAAGACAAATTTCTTAATTGTGACAGAAACCTTATGGAAAATATTTACTTTTTGGTTGATTTATATTTTTGAAGTCAAAAGTTACTCTGAAAAGAAGTGAAATCTAAACGAGAATATAAAGTTAAATTTGAATATGATTATTTTTTATTGTATCACTGTAAAATTTTCGCAAAATGTATGTGTACGTGAACAGCATAACGAATTTATTGGGTTTACAAAAAAATTTAGATTTAAGGTGCTTATTAATGTAACTTTTTTTTGAATGTCATTAGTCGAGTTGTTTATAATTATGTTGTGTATTTTTATGTAAATTTTAGATACAGATAATAAATTTTCAATTTATAAATCTTGCATTTTCAAAGTTATATTGAATTATTTCAACAGAAATTCTTATACAGTAGAACGTCGATTATCCGGATTTCTATTATCTGGATTTTCGATTATCCGGATTGTTCAAAATAAACAAAAATTTTACGAATTTGCTGATTTGCACTTGGCGAATTACGATACTGTTTATGTACGTGATGGAATGCATAGCTTTTTTTGTTTCAACAACGTCTCAGCCAGCACAGTGGCCGTAAACTCTTAAATATATTTTGCGTCGTAATGAAAATATAACTTGACATACGTATTTATAAATAATTTTATTTTCAAATTACATCATTTCTACTCAACATACCGGAAGAGAAACTGAAGTGCGTTGTCATAATCTCTAATACCGACGACGCACTTCAGTTTCTCTTCCGGTATGTTGAGTAGCTTTGATACGTACAGCATTTTTGCTGTTTGAATTGTAACCCTTTATTCGCTTGTAAATGAAAAATGACGAATATTAAAGCCGGGAACTGTTGGAAACATCGCAATATTTATTTCGATTTCGTCTTTTGTGAACATTAAATGGTGAACATTAAATGGTGAACATTAAATGGTAGTTGGTTTTCATCTATAATTGAGTAAATGGTTAAACACCAATACTGTTCGTCATAAAAGCGATAGTTGTGAAAAATGCAAATACTGTCCTTGTTTCTATGGAAGAAGTCAAGTGCCTCGAATAATTCATCTTCTCTCGGTACAATTGGGTGTTTGGGCAACGTGAATTCTTCCTACGGCAAACGATACGTGGTTTCAAACAAAACCACCAGTACTAAACGTTATCACTATATCCGACTAAAGAACATAGTTTTTCAGAATTGCATGTTAAGTTTTTCAGCATAAAAATTTGTATTTTCTGTAAAAAAATGACATATTAATTAGACAAAAGTTNGCATTCGGTAAAATTGATACGTAAAGAAACTGCCTGAACTCTCTCACCATAGAAAGCAAGATCCCTTCTTATGTTTCTTTCGAGCGTATAAGTACAGTACTGCATAAACCAGTTCCATCGACAAGTAATTGAATTCCATAATCTCTAATTCCGACGACACACTTCAGTTTTTCTTAAGGTATGTTGAATAGCTTCGATACGTACGGCATTTTTGCTGTTTCAACTGTAATGCTTTCTTCGGTTGTAAATGAAAAATGACAAATATGACAGCCGGTAATTGTTGGAAACATCGCAATATTTAATTCGATTTCGTGTTTTGTTAATGGGTGAACATTAAATGGTAGTTGGTTTTCATCTATAATTGAGTAAATGGTTAAACACCAATACTGTTCGTCATAAAAGTGATAGTTGTAAAAAATGCAAATACTTACTGTCCTTGATTCCATGGAAGAAGTCAAGTGCATCGAATAATTCATCTTCTCTCCGTACAATTGAGTGTTTGAGACACCGTGAATTCTCCCTATGGCAAACGATACGTGGTTTCAAACAAAACCACGAGTACTAAACGTTATCACTATATCCGACTAAAGAAAATAGTTTTTCAGAATTGCATGCTAAGTTGTTCAGCATAAAAATTGGCATTTTCTGGAAAAAATGGCATATTAATTAGACAAAAGTTTTTTCCATTAATCTATTTTACCACATCAGAGTATTGTATATTTATCACACCAAAAGTATGTTTATTGTTCAAATTGCTGAATGGTTAATATAAAATAAAGACAGTAAATACAGCAATTTTAACACTTTGTTCTTTGTTAATATGAAATGTGAGCTATTATGTTTTATTTTGTGTATGTGAGTTATAATTTTATTGCAGTCTGGTAAAGCTTTCAAACTTTTTTTCAGAACAGACTTATTTTTATTGTGTGATTTCTATTGGTGTAAAATTCACATGGAATTAAATTCCGTATTAATAGATCCAGTTTTCAAACTTAGTTGTAACTGCAGCATGCTTTTTATCTTTTACATGTCGTAATGGCATGGCAAGGTTTGTTAGGAAATACCTGTCTTGTAAATTATTACTTGAAGACTTTCTTCGGAGCTGAACATTTTTCTTGCGATTCTTTCAGTTTAGTTTCGTGATCTGTCGAGTTAAAGAGTTTCATGCAAGAAATGTAAAACATTTGAATGTATAACGTTCAATTAAGTTTACAGTGGGTGATAAATAAAATTGTACTCATTTGTACTGCAAATGTTTGTAATAAATTGAGTTTCGATAGAGATAAGTTTTATCTTCTGTTTAATGCTATCAGCCGAATATTGTGATTTGCAATTTATAAGGAAATGTAAGTATTCATTTACAAATTGTTTTTCCGACAAGCCGAATGCTTTCGCTATTTATAATTTTTCCGATCTATTTATAAAAGATATTACACTTCTTTGTAGAAAATATCGAGGAAGATAGAGTTAACAACTATTTTAGATTTATTTCAATGAATGTACTCTCTAATATCGCGTTTGAAAATGTTCTCATATAGTTAACATAAAGAACAAAAAAAACATAGCGGGTTGAATTGTAAATTGATAAACAACTTTCTCATTTGTAATTATATCACATACATTTTCTTTATATAACTTATAGTAAGTAACAATCTCTAGAATATTTAAGACAAATTAACTTAACAAAGGTTTTAATTGCTTGACTAGACATAATGATTATTTAAAACTAACGATAAGCTTAAACAGGTGTCTTCTACTCTGGCTTATTGTATAGGTCTGCTTCTACATGTGGGTGGTTCATCCGGCATCACATGTTTTTAGAAGTGAGAATGGATCATCGAAGTGATTGGCTACTTTTATGTCGAATTTTCTATTGTCATAATATAAAGTGAAATTAACAACAACTTCTTAAAACAAACCCAATTGACAGATGGAATGTGTTTCCTGAGAGTGTTGCGGGAAATCGTATACNTGCGGTAAAGAACATTCGAAAGATTCGTCCGATGTCGGACTTTATCGTTTTTATCGTCCAACAACCTGACGAATCATTCGAATGTACAGTAAATGGAAAATTCAAAAAGACAGTAATGAATGGTTTGGGGTATCAGCCTCATCGTAACCTTTCACTCGTCATTATAATTTTGTTTCTTTATCTTTCGGTGTCGTTACAGACGTTGTTAGAAGTTTTAATGTAAGTATTAGTGTGTATTTTTTATTCCTAATGTAATGTACACGGGTAATACTAATACTGTTGTTTACAGGAAATCGTACTTCAACAATAGCGCAGATTTAAACTGGGACCTACTTATACATAGCACCCGTAGTTCTGTTTTTTACCACGAGATGTCGCTACGTCGTGAGGTCAAATAGCTCGACAAGAGTAATTCTAATTTACTATATATTGTGACGCTACTGAACCACGTGTCGGAACGCAATCGCTGTAATTAGACAACAGTCAGAATTAACGTACTCAAAAATTCTAAATAACTTTAGAACTTATTCAATCAGCAGACTGTAAGCAATTTTCGAATGAAATTTTATAAATGAATTATTTATAAGTGAGACTTATGAGAAACGAATCGAGCGTTACGAAAGATGACTTCTCAGCTCTGCCAGGTGATGCTTGCAATAGTCAGTTTAAAAATGAAAAGTACGAACACTTTGTCTAAAATTAAGTCGTAGGGAAAGATGTCGAGAGATGTCACCTGGCTAAGGTAAGTGATCTCCAAGGGAGATAAAATATGCCTGGTGATCTCCAAGGGAGATCACCGGGCATATTTTATCTCTTATTTTTGGCTTTTTCTATTCTACTAAGTAAACAAAAGTGTCAGTACAAATCATGTGTCCTATAGAACTTTCAATCAATAATAATTGTATGGAATAAAAATTGATTCAAATATTTTAAATTTTCTGCTCATCTAGAGTTTACTATTAGGCCTAATTTGCTGAATTTGGTCAATAAAATGTATGCGAACAACTGACTTTATTCGTTTTTAAATATAATACATGTACTGCATATTCACTTAGCAGCCGTTACAGGGTATTTTTTGTATTTTTTTATGGATATACTAAAATTTGTAACGAAAGATAATAGCAGTCGGGTGTATCTCCGGTAAGGTCGAAGTTAATTAATTTTCAACGATTTTATTCGTTATTAGCGTTAACAGTTTTTTTTTTATATAAAACTCANTATCATACCGAAAGTATGCTTATTGTTGAAATTGCTGAATAATTAATATAGAATAAAGACAATAAACACAGCAATTTTAACACGTATTTCTTTGATAATATTAAACGTGAGCTGTTATTTTTTATGTTGTGTGTATGGGTTATAATTTTTATTGCAGTCTGGTGAAGCCTGTGCACTTGTTTCCGAAACAAACTGATTTATATTATGTAATTTCTATTGGTGTAAAAATCATAAGGAATATACAAATTGTTAGCATTGCTAAAAAGTTATGGTTATCAAGGTCGTGTAACTATGTCTGATGTGTTTGTAAGAATGGTGGATAATTATTTCACCAATTTTAAAAGTAAAACTTCAGAGTACAAATTTAGTAGGGGGTATTCTAACTTAACAAATGATTGGGACATGCAATTATATATAAATTGTGTGAAACAGTTTAAAATGGTTTAGCGGTACATACGTTGTAATATGTTAAAAAATATATCTAATTCGAAAGTGGAAAATTGTGAATTTTGTAATCTACAAGTTACTTTTGATGAAAATTTACCACAAAAATTAGTTATATGCATGATGACTAGCAAAGTTTAATAACGTTATTTACTATATCGAGTGATCATTGTATGAAAACTCTACTGTATTTATGTACAAATAAACAGTTAAAATTTCAGTCTAAACCGCCTATGCATATTTGAATACATTATTGAATATGTGTGCATTATTCAACGCTCATTCTTGTGCAAATATATAGAACGTTCAACACTCTTATAAACTTTTAATACAATATATGGAACAAATATCTTGTATCATTTATTTGGAATTGCATTCACATGTTTTGTACACTAGGCATATAATTAATTAATTCTATTGCTATAATTAAAATTAAGCAAGCTGTCAGTATACATAGTAAAAAATGTAATAATAATTAGATGTATAAAATTAAATACATTATTACCTTACGAAAGATTGCTGTTTTCTTATATAGGATGCCTTCGGTAAGGTCTTTCCAAAAGTATACACTTGGCCACACTTGTAAGTCCCGATCGACTAAATATTTAAATACGTGTAGAAGAATTTCTGGTATTTTCAACACTATAGAGGAGATTTCTTGAGAGGTTGACGATGTCTCTATCGACGCATCGTCACTTTTTCTTTCTTTTATTTTAGGAACTTTTTACAAAGAACGACAAATTTTAGACTATGAATCATTCGGTCGCCGTTGGTTAAGCTGGTTTCCTTCGTGAAATATTACCGTGGACAGCGGAAATGCAAAACCTGTCACGAGACTACCTCAAGACTTCGCTCACCTCAACCACATGAGATCTCTGACGCGTTTCCGAAAAACTTTTCAGACTTGGAAGCGTCCGTGGACCACAGTTTGATAGACATTGCATTTGTTACGTTTTTCGTAACACCGTAACATTCTACAACAAAATTTAAAAACTCAAGATTTGGTAACGACGATTTATTTTTGTTTCGGATTAACTCCAAAAAAACAAAAAATAACTTTTTAAATTACTTGTGCAGAAACTTTTATACTTTTCTAGAAGTTATAGAATAGGAAATACACGTATTAAAAATTTCAAGTATTGTATACGTTATCCCTAATAAATTTTATTTTTTTGCAATTTATTCTTGTATTATTTATAAATATTATTGCATATACAGAATTATTTCAACTTATCGGATAAATGTGTGAGCCTTACATAGAAAATAAAGTTATTTTAAGCTTTTTAANGTAAGCACTAATGGTCACGTAGTTATATGCTAATTTCTTAGATACTTATATATGTGAGATCACAATACATACTCGTATAAAGTCAGTTTTAATGTCGGATATACAAAATATACAAGTAATGCAATTAAAAAATTAAGTGTTCCTGCAAACAGGCGGTGACGTCAAAGTCATGTGGCATCTGCAGCCAATCACCGTGATAATTTTTTTCTACTTGTAAGCGCGTGTTGCTTCCGTTCTTCGACGTCATACTCGAGAAGTTAGTGCGGAAACGAGCCGAAGAAATGGCGGATTCAGCGGTGAAGTGTCGGTAAGTAGTTGTATTGTTTTTCTGTATATAGCTTTTCTATATGTGTGGGCGCAAAATAGTTTTTCGTGTTCTGCCATTAACTATCGAATGTGTCTTGTCTGTTTTATAAAAATTTAAGAAACAAAGCGATGCTGTGTTGCTTTCCAGAGCTTAAAACGTAACGTGATAAATGACATAAGTTGATTCTCGGTCTGTTATTTGTAGTTATTTCATGACATGTGTTTGCGACAAATCAACATACTCTTACTGAATTTTTATGTATAAATTTTCTAAGATATTTAAAGTAAAAGTATTTAATTAAGAAAAGTTGTCTTACTGGAGACAATGAATAAGGAAAACTTCACAATAAGCTTATTCCCAGTGTAAATAACAATCTGTTTACAATGTTCGATTCGACATATTAAACCATAAAAGTGAAACAGTCTTAGGATTTAATTAGCTTAAAATTTCATTTTTAGTGAAATTATTTTCGGTCTTTAAAGCTTGAGTTAATAAGCTTTGTTTACTTTTCAATATACAAATGATTAATACTAATTTTTTCTACATTTACTTCGGATAGTTCAGTGTTTCTCGACATGTAAATCGCGGATCCCTCAGTTCCATTAATTAACTAGTAGGTGAAACGTTAAGTTCTATAATGTAAAAGCGGTATTTATTTGTTAAAGGCAGTTGAATGAATGAAAGAAAATGAATTACAGTTTGTAGAGATTTGATTGAAATTAATTTCATGCAGATATTTTTAATAATATATTTTGTTTGTAATTATTCATATTAAGATGGAAATGTTTTAAAAGAATAGATCTAAAACGTGTTACAGCAGAACATTATAAACGTTATTTGTTCTATGATTACAAGTTTCACATGAAAGTCCCAAATAACATTACAGAGAAATTCACTTATTCGACCGGTTTATTATTTATTGGTCTACAAAGCAAGAGAAATCATGTTCAGAATGAATATATAGATTCGACGTGTTACGTTATACAGTTCTATTCCTTGTAAGCTTCTAGGAATCACATGATGACACCCGGCATGGAATAGCCACGAGCAATGTGATTCGACGCACTAGGCGGGCCTTTAACTGATAACTTATCAGTTTAAGGCTTGCTTTTTTCAGTTTTTGATGTAAACTTGTAATTATGCTTTGTGTGAATGTCAGAGACACACGAGAACAAAATTTAATTTTTACTCAATTACGGGGCATCGATGTCTGTTTATTTAGGTCTTAAGACATATGAAACAAGTGTTGATGGAAAAAAAGACTTTAAGATTTTATCATCTGTTACTAAAAATTAACATGTAATTGTTCATTGTTTGTAAAATTAGAATTTTCGTAAATCATATTCGGGTCGAGAAAAAATCTTCATCTTCTCCTTCATAACGAACTTGTTTAATCACTTCTTATGATAGATGTTGATTGATTAATATTCTGTTAGCGTAATGATTTTTACTTTCAAGCTTGTATAACAAAATAATCGAAAATTACAGGAAATCGCAATATGGGACTAGCATTTTCTAAATATATAAAATTACTTGTCTTGACTGACTGACTGACTGAATCATCATCGCTCAGAGCAAATTGCTGAATCTAAAGAGGTAAAATTTGGTACGTCATGAAAACGCGCACTGAGAAAGAATTTTCCGAAATTACCAGGCGGAGGGGAGAGGATTAAGGCTTAACCGGAAGAACAGATTCTACTGTACTATTTAAAATGCGATTTTTCGTTTTCAACTACGTTTAATTTTTATTGAGTACTTAGATGTATTAAATTCATAACATTTCAGACAATGTTATAAATATTCTTATCTATTTCGATTTTAAAAATGTTCGAACCGTTTTAAATTCGAATTAGTTATTGATTATAAAACGTTTGTAAACGTTGCAGAAAATTGATCAAATTTAAAACATTTCCCTTGATTCTCGGCAATTCTCATCGTTCTAAGCGGTAGGTGTTATATTACAATTACTATAGTTGTTGAAATACTAAATATAAATGGGGTTTGCTCGCAAAATCCTCGCGGGCAAAACCGTAGGTAACAG
>NW_019384949.1:351976-396146 GCF_000671375.1 Centruroides sculpturatus | reverse complement strand
CACTCCTAAACCTTATAACTCCAGTAATAAACATTTAATATCAATATCGAGCCCTAATAAAACGGGCTTTTACACACCACACTAGATCTGAGGACACTGAGATGGAGTTAGAACGCATTCAGAACATAGCATTACAGCACGGATATAGCAGGAGCCTGGTACACAACCTTTCCCACGCATACTCCACAAGAATGGCCGCTAACTACACTTCTAACACACGGGTAGTGACGCACGGAACACACAACATAAGTAGCATACAGTCTCGTGTGGTGGTTGAGTACAACCACCACCTCAACTCCATTTACAGGGAGATTGCCTCCCATATTAATACAGTAGAACCTCCATTATCCGGACCTCCATTATCTGGATTTTCGATTATCCGGATTGTTCAAAATAAACAAAAATTTTACGAATTTGCTGATTTGCACTTGGCGAATTACGATACTGTTTATGTACGTGATGGAATGCATAGCTTTTTTTGTTTCAACAACGTCTCAGCCAGCACAGTGGCCGTAAACTCTTAAATATATTTTGCGTCGTAATGAAAATATAACTTGACATACGTATTTATAAATAATTTTATTTTCAAATTACATCATTTCTACTCAACATACCGGAAGAGAAACTGAAGTGCGTTGTCATAATCTCTAATACCGACGACGCACTTCAGTTTCTCTTCCGGTATGTTGAGTAGCTTTGATACGTACAGCATTTTTGCTGTTTGAATTGTAACCCTTTATTCGCTTGTAAATGAAAAATGACGAATATTAAAGCCGGGAACTGTTGGAAACATCGCAATATTTATTTCGATTTCGTCTTTTGTTAATGGGTGAACATTAAATGGTAGTTGGTTTTCATCTATAATTGAGTAAATGGTTAAACACCAATACTGTTCGTCATAAAAGCGATAGTTGTGAAAAATGCAAATACTGTCCTTGTTTCTATGGAAGAAGTCAAGTGCCTCGAATAATTCATCTTCTCTCGGTACAATTGGGTGTTTGGGCAACGTGAATTCTTCCTACGGCAAACGATACGTGGTTTCAAACAAAACCACCAGTACTAAACGTTATCACTATATCCGACTAAAGAACATAGTTTTTCAGAATTGCATGTTAAGTTTTTCAGCATAAAAATTTGTATTTTCTGTAAAAAAATGACATATTAATTAGACAAAAGTTTTTTCCATTAATCTATTTTACCATATCAGAGTATGGTATATTTATCATACCGAAAGTATGCTTATTGTTGAAATTGCTGAATAATTAATATAGAATAAAGACAATAAACACAGCAATTTTAACACGTATTTCTTTGATAATATTAAACGTGAGCTGTTATTTTTTATGTTGTGTGTATGGGTTATAATTTTTATTGCAGTCTGGTGAAGCCTGTGCACTTGTTTCCGAAACAAACTGATTTATATTATGTAATTTCTATTGGTGTAAAAATCATAAGGAATATACAAATTGTTAGCATTGCTAAAAAGTTATGGTTATCAAGGTCGTGTAACTATGTCTGATGTGTTTGTAAGAATGGTGGATAATTATTTCACCAATTTTAAAAGTAAAACTTCAGAGTACAAATTTAGTAGGGGGTATTCTAACTTAACAAATGATTGGGACATGCAATTATATATAAATTGTGTGAAACAGTTTAAAATGGTTTAGCGGTACATACGTTGTAATATGTTAAAAAATATATCTAATTCGAAAGTGGAAAATTGTGAATTTTGTAATCTACAAGTTACTTTTGATGAAAATTTACCACAAAAATTAGTTATATGCATGATGACTAGCAAAGTTTAATAACGTTATTTACTATATCGAGTGATCATTGTATGAAAACTCTACTGTATTTATGTACAAATAAACAGTTAAAATTTCAGTCTAAACCGCCTATGCATATTTGAATACATTATTGAATATGTGTGCATTATTCAACGCTCATTCTTGTGCAAATATATAGAACGTTCAACACTCTTATAAACTTTTAATACAATATATGGAACAAATATCTTGTATCATTTATTTGGAATTGCATTCACATGTTTTGTACACTAGGCATATAATTAATTAATTCTATTGCTATAATTAAAATTAAGCAAGCTGTCAGTATACATAGTAAAAAATGTAATAATAATTAAATGTATAAAATTAAATACATTATTACCTTACGAAAGATTGCTGTTTTCTTATATAGGATGCCTTCGGTAAGGTCTTTCCAAAAGTATACACTTGGCCACACTTGTAAGTCCCGATCGACTAAATATTTAAATACGTGTAGAAGAATTTCTGGTATTTTCAACACTATAGAGGAGATTTCTTGAGAGGTTGACGATGTCTCTATCGACGCATCGTCACTTTTTCTTTCTTTTATTTTAGGAACTTTTTACAAAGAACGACAAATTTTAGACTATGAATCATTCGGTCGCCGTTGGTTAAGCTGGTTTCCTTCGTGAAATATTACCGTGGACAGCGGAAATGCAAAACCTGTCACGAGACTACCTCAAGACTTCGCTCACCTCAACCACATGAGATCTCTGACGCGTTTCCGAAAAACTTTTCAGACTTGGAAGCGTCCGTGGACCACAGTTTGATAGACATTGCATTTGTTACGTTTTTCGTAACACCGTAACATTCTACAACAAAATTTAAAAACTCAAGATTTGGTAACGACGATTTATTTTTGTTTCGGATTAACTCCAAAAAAACAAAAAATAACTTTTTAAATTACTTGTGCAGAAACTTTTATACTTTTCTAGAAGTTATAGAATAGGAAATACACGTATTAAAAATTTTAAGTATTGTATACGTTATCCCTAATAAATTTTATTTTTTTGCAATTTATTCTTGTATTATTTATAAATATTATTGCATATACAGAATTATTTCAACTTATCGGATAAATGTGTGAGCCTTACATAGAAAATAAAGTTATTTTAAGCTTTTTAATTAAAATTTTTGAATCACACCCACATGACAATGTTCGAATCACAAGTTAAACAATTCTGTAAGGCAATTCTAACGTACTTGTTTGTATTTAGTTTATTCAGTTTAAGTTTCATTTCTAATGTTATATCTATGTAATAAGTGATTTGGCTGACATTATTTGATGCTTTTGTATTATGAAAGTACCATAATTAATTGTGTATTATTCAAAGATAAGCGGATTAGAAAGTGTTAACACTATTCATTAACTGTTTGCTAACAAAAGATTTTAACACACTACAGACACTAAGAAAATTATTAATTTATAAAAAAAACACCGATACCCTTTACCTGTGACGACCGATCTTTGCATCTGTTTACTGTGATGACCGATGTTCGCATCTGTTACACAAATGCCACTCAAACTGTGGTCTGCAGACCGGTGCCGGTCTGTTTTATAAATACTTTTTTTTTAATTTCACAAAAGTACCGGTCGTGAACACGAACGGCCGATTGCAGAGACAGCGTTTACGTTAAACGACATTTAACAGCCGAACGGCCTATTCGCGTTTTTAATGAACTATAGAGGGCGCTGCATTTTTACAAAATGGCTACTTTATCTGGGTCGCTTGTGTGAGAGTAGCCAAGGGTATAAGTAAATTACCTATATCACTTTCTGGCGCACGATCGTGTGATCGGCTCTCTAAACTTTTTATAGAAGGGCGATAAATACGCTAAACCGATCTAGACTGCGGAGTCCAGATCTACGTCAGGATTCCTTGACACCAGTTTTTCAATTTATCGATGCGCGGACAAACACGCGTATGAGATCTGATTCGGTCACACAGTTAAGAGACATTTTAATTAAAAACGAAACAATAAATTTAATAAAACAAGAAATAAACTCATACAAAAATCTTAATGAACGAGAGATAGAATTACTACAAATAGCATACAAATCGAGAGATAGCTATACTTATCTTTTACCCAATTCGCGATCGAGAGAGAGAGCTCACAAAATCGTTATAAAACATACAACCTGTTTCAGTTGTCGTTCGTCTTCTTCTCTGTAGGCAAGGGGCACTTTGGAGATAAAGTTCCTTTACTTCTTAACATGGGAGATCGATATATGCACAAAATCAAAGTATAATTTCTAAGTGCAGTCTCGGGACTTATTCTAAGTGACTCGTCTAAGGGCGTTGGTCATCAGGAGGAAAACTGTGTGGAGTCTGGACGCTTCCAGAACTGTCGCTGAACTCCCCGAATTCGGACCAATTTCCCCTATATCTTCTGAATTTCGACCAATCATCTGCTTGAAATTCGTTCATGTGAACGGATGAAAAGCGGAATCAAAGAGGGGTAGACAGTTCCCATCTGAGAAAGATTTTTAGCGGATAAGGGAAAAACAGAGGATGTTTTAACTTCTGTGAAGGAAGTAACATCTGTTATCTGCCTATTCCCACGTTAAAACAGTATTTTTTTCACAAAAATGAAGTAATATTTTGTGACAATATTTTAACATTATGAATAAAAATTATTAAATTAGACCTAGGGCCTTTAGGTTTTCACACTTGTAACTAGTAATGTAAAATTAATCATATATTACTGTCCGATATAATGATATATGCTGCCTGTAGCTGTTTATCGAGAAATTTTATAGAAGGAGAACAATTATTGTTAGCGGGACACGTCATTATGTTGTATCGAAACAAATGAGTGACATCGTTCTATACATATTTGTGCCCTTTGTGCTAAAACATCAGCTTTGACATTNACATGTAAATCGCGGATCCCTCAGTTCCATTAATTAACTAGTAGGTGAAACGTTAAGTTCTATAATGTAAAAGCGGTATTTATTTGTTAAAGGCAGTTGAATGAATGAAAGAAAATGAATTACAGTTTGTAGAGATTTGATTGAAATTAATTTCATGCAGATATTTTTAATAATAGATTTTGTTTGTAATTATTCATATTAAGATGGAAATGTTTTAAAAGAATAGATCTAAAACGTGTTACAGCAGAACATTATAAACGTTATTTGTTCTATGATTACAAGTTTCACATGAAAGTCCCAAATAACATTACAGAGAAATTCACTTATTCGACCGGTTTATTATTTATTGTTCTACAAAGCAAGAGAAATCATGTTCAGAATGAATATACAGATTCGACAGTGTTACGTTATAGAGTTCTATTCCTTGTAAGCTTCTAGGAATCAGATGATGACACCCGGCATGGAATAGCCACGAGCAATGTGACTCGACGCACTAGGCGGGCCTTTAACTGATAACTTATTAGTTTAAGGCTTGCTTTTTTCAGTTTTTGATGTAAACTTTTAATCATGCTTTGTGTGAATTTTGTAAACTTTTAATCATGCTTTGTGTAAATTTTGTTCTCGTGTGTCAGAGACACACGAGAACAAAATTTAATTTTTACTTAATTACGGGGCATCGATGTCTGTTTATTTAGGTCTTAAGACATATGAAACAAGTGTTGATGGAAAAAAAGACTTTAAGATTTTATCATCTGTTACTAAAAATTAACATGTAATTGTTCATTGTTTGTAAAATTAGAATTTTCGTAAATCATATTCGGGTCGAGAAAAAATCTTCATCTTCTCCTTCATAACGAACTTGTTTAATCACTTCTTATGATAGATGTTGATTGATTAANAAAGAAGAGCACATTTTAACTTAAATTTTGATTAGTCGAAAAATTTATTAAAATTCATACACCTACACACTTATCTAATTTTTTAGCAATATCCATTGAAAATAAATTTCACAATTCTTAAAAAATCTTGTTATCAATTACACAAACTCTTGGCCTTATTCGTTTGTACTTAATACTAAAATAAAACTCATTTCATTTAAAATATACCAATTTCTTTATTATTTAAATGGTTATGCATTTTTTTCTAATTATTCCGATTTAATTAAGTAGGAAATCCCAATAAATTTAATAAACTCTGTAACTTTTGAATCGGAGAAAGTACGTCTATACATTTGATTGAATGACAACTTTCAATATAATTGGTTTTTCTTGGTAGATGAACCTCGTTGTTTAGATAAGTGTCGAAACACGAACCATGAAGATGGAGACATTCGTTCGCTCTATTTACGATGGATGAAATTACAAAAGCGTGGTACGTACTGTTTTTAATTTTGATTACTTTTACCAAATATTGTACCGTATTTACTCGCATATAATAGAAGAGATAAAAAATGAATAAAAATTTTTTATCTCTTCAAAAACCTAGGTCTTTTTAACGCGCGAGCAAAGGATTTTTTTCGTTTTTAAATAATTTCAGTGAACCGTGTATACTTCATGCTGTCGTTATAAGTCTACAGTTTATTTATGGTAAGTTGGTACCTATTGTAAACAAATTAAGGCACACTTTCCTTTATCTATCGGTTTAATCCTACGTCCATTAATTAAAAACCGCGTTGTATTTCATTCGTTGGAAAAAAATAGTTTCTAGTTATTTATAAAAGCACCAATGAAGTACAGGTCNATCGGGAAACTGCCAATTCTTAACAGTCTAATTCACTCTTTCAGAATTCAGAGCTCATAAATATAACCGATCAATTTCCGAATAATCATCTGTTTTTCCCGTTTTTCGTGTGGGAATAGACGAAAACTTATATTAGGCTCTCGTAAGGCTTTGAAATTGCAATTTGGAACCAACAGTAAACGTTGCTTTTTCTATCGCTTTTCATCTTTACTGCTAATAATACACAAGAATGAATCAAACGACCCAGATAGAATAGTTTTGTTTTTAAACACCAGAGGGCGAGCATCCGGTGAAAAATGCGTATAGACGTGGGCTGGCTGAACCGCGGTTTAAAATACGTTGCAAAGAAGATGATCGTCTATTTCCGAACACCATCTAAACGAATCTCGGCGAAACGTTCGCTCTTACTTTCTTCGCCATTACTCCTCTGTTTTAGGAGTCGCTCAGCCAATCAGGTTATTCGTGTGACGTCAGAAACATGGCGACTTTGTCGAAAACGTGTAGGAATTTTTCGGAAGAAGAAAAGAACGTCCTGGCGGAAATTATTAAAAATTATCCCGTATTTGAAGAGAAGGGGTATGATAACCGTACTCTATCGTCAAAAAATACTGCATGAAAGAAGATTCTAAACGAATTCATTTCGTCATTTCCCTGTAGATCAGCTCGTACAATAGTACAATTGAAAGGCAAGTATGAATGTAAAATATTCATCTCATATTATAAGATGTTAGTTAATATTTTTAGCATTTTAACATAGAGTTATTACAGTTAAAAAAGTTGCAACTTCTGCAAGAACTAAAATTATCAAAAAATAAATAAATGCATTTATTATAAATATTAAAATGGCCCTTTTCAGGGCCAACAACTTTAGTTAAGAGTGGTTAGATCTTATTAAGCAATTAGATGATGGAAGAATATCAAAGAAAAAATATATGAAAATAAAAGAAAGATAAAAGTGAAGCATAATTCATATGTAATATATATATATATATATATATCTTATTAAATAGCTATTTAGCTATTGTTTGTGATTACAGAATCATATTTAACATATATCAAATTAAATTAATTACACTATTATTCTGCTAATTTTAATACTGTATATAATAGTAAACCTACTGTGTAAATGTATGAAGCTGATACAGGATGTCAATAATTTGTAGAGTGTTGGAAGACATGTAATTGTGTAACATTATAACTACTGTGTAACATTATGAAGCCGCCTAAGCCTGTCTTCTCTACACCCGTTTATTATCTACCCCACATTATGAAGCTACTGTGTAACATTATGAAGCCGCCTAAGCCTGTTTTTTCTACACCCGTTTAATATCTACCTCACATTAGTAGGTTTTTTAATTAATTTAATTATATCAAGGGCAAAAAGCAATTCCTTTATATTCTTTATATATATCAAATTCTTTATCACACTATTTTATACTGATTGTCAAAAAAGTCTGTAAGTTATAAACAGTTTTACATGAATACAACATATACAAGTATTTAATTTAAAATGTTATAAATAGCAACTGTTTAATGAAAATTTTTGAAGTAATACATTTATAGATTAACTTGATTGATTACATAAATTTCATTTAATATTTGTTAAGTAAATTAAAACTCACTTTTTGCACTATTTGTGAAAAACACTATAGTATGCTCTAATTGATAAACAAAAGGTAGTCTGTTACAAAAGTATAGGTATACCACTTAAAAGTCTCTTAAAAATTAATTTATCATAATAATAATTAAAATTATCATGATTAGGGTGAGATGTCATCATTTTTAACTATCATGGTGGCTTTTTTGAACGTTTTATTAAATGTTATATAAACATTTTCAACAATGCCACGTGGAACTGTACTTCAAGAGCAAGAAATACATAAAATTAAATACAGAAATCATAATTTCAATTTTTTTGGGGAAATATGGATGAATAAAACAATTGTATGAATGTTTATTTAATTTGTTACATAAGTTAAGTAATATTTTTTATTTAAAATGAATAAAAAGAAAATTATTTTGTCTACGATAGACTCACTCTTTATCAAAATTGTATGGTCCTGAAAAGGACCTTTTGTGAAAGTCCTAAAGTACTGTTTCATTTAACTGAAATGTTGCAGTACAATAGATCTTCGAAAAGCAGATCTTGATCCAGATTGGTCATTCATTCTTGAAGTTTCTTCCTCTATTTCTTCATTTAAATGCTCAGTAAGAAACTTCTCCTCTTTAAATTTAATGGCCCAATTATGTAGAATTGCTGTGGCTATTATTATGTTTAGCGTGTTGTCTAAATTAGTTCTTAGACAACTTCCAATGCATGGAAATCGTCTTTTCCAGATTCCAAATAATCTCTCGACGATATTTCTTGCTCGTGAATGAGCTTTGTTATACCGTCTTTCGGCATGATTTTGCGGGTGTAGAAATGGGGTCATTAAATATGGCAAACAAGGATAGCCACTGTCACCAACCAGATATCCATTACAATATCCTTGATATAATTTTTCTCTAACGCTACTGTTAGAAAAAATTCTACTGACTTTTGTGCGTTTCCTTGTTAATTTTAAAATTATCTAAAAATAAGTCAATATTTTATTAATTTTCGTTTTATTATTTTAAAGAGAATAACATTGACACCATGGCAACAGTAGCTTATTTGTTTGTCTCATTTATAATGTTGTATAAGGCAACGGTAAGCAACTCCCGGCCCGCGAAAAGTTTCTATCCGGCCCGCGAGATGTTTAGAAGAAATTATAAATAAATATTTTTCAATGTAATTCGTCTAGTTTAAATTGAATATTATTTTCTGAAATACTGCGGCAGCAATGACAGAAAAAAATAAGGGAGTCATTTCTTTATTCAAACAAAAAATGAAAAAACAGAATTTTTCTAAATTATTTATATCTCATCGCATCATCCATCAAGAGAATCTATGTGCAAAAGCTATGCAATTAGAAAATGTAATGTCTGTCGTATCCAACTATATAGTGCTGTTTTTATTGTATTTAAAGTCACTCAGATTTTACAAATAGGTAAGCCGTTCACAGCCCGGCACACGCATTTGTAAAATCTAAGTGACTCATACAACATGGAATTCATATAAAACAAAATAATAAACAGTGTTATAGGAGGGTCGACTGTAGTAATTAATTTATTTTTATTTATTTCATATTTGCAAACTAAAAATTTAAAAGTACAGGGTGTCAATTAACTACTATGGCCCGCGGAAAAAACGTAAAATTTATTCTGGCCCATGTTATAAAAAAGGTTGTCCAACCTTGGTATAAGGTAACATTAACGAATACCGATACATACAGAAACAAACTAATGTGCACAATAATCAGAAAATTTTCTTTATAATTCAATAGAATTTTAAACATTTGACCGTTTTTATCTTAATTTCCTGTCTTATTTGCAACTGCAACGAATTGCTTTATTTTTATTGAAGAATTTATGACTTTGAACGAAGAAAACATTTCTTTAATTACAGAGAAAACCTGCTGAGTTTCATGAACAATTTTATACATTATGTTATTCACAAATAAAATAATGTATAAACTAGCGTGATCTATTTCATACAAACTGCTTCCTTGGCAACTTGCCACCCTAATTCCCCTTCAGTTAGTAAAAATTATCTTTTAGCATATATAAAGACATAATATAGATAACAATAATTAGTAAATTAACAAGACAATAGAGAATAAATAAACAAATTGATAAACTCAAATGCTAAAGAAAAAAAATTGTAATTGGGTGAATTTTAGATTTAACTCTGCAGAGATTTAGAATCGTGTTCCCAATATTTAATTAACTATCAAAAACGATAAAATTCTTATAAAAAGCAATTATGTAGATTTTCTAGTGGACTATATAATTTATAGAACAATATATAAATACGATAAGTAAAAATTTTAAGTTTATTTAATTTTCAACTTAAAACTATTGATTTTCTCTATTTTACAAATTATCTTATTTTTCTGTTTAAAACACACATTTCACAGACATTTCCAAGAAATAAATAAAATAAAATTTTTCGTTGCCGATCAATATATGAAACGTTATAAACAATAAAAAAAATTCTGAGTATGAAATTCAAAATTCAGCAGAAAAATTTTTAGATTAAAGTTATTTAAGAAGGAAATTTTACATATTTTTTACAATAACTTTTATAATATACTGTATAATTTGAAATGTTTTGATATAAATAATGAACAATACTCATCTTTTAACTACAATATATACATTGAATATCAGACGAAAGACAAATTTGCCTTTCAAAAAACGAACAGTCGCAAATATTGTTTGTATTAAATTAATTCTGACTATGGTCTATTTACACCGATTGTGTTCCGACACGTGGTTTAGAGTAATCACAACATAAAGTACAATTACACTTGTGGAGCTTTTTGACCTCATGATGTAGCGACATCTTGTGGTGAAAAGCAGAACTACGGCTACGGAATCGTTCTGTAACAATCCGCTAGTAATGCTATGTAGATGGTCTCAGTTTAAATCTGTGCTATTGTTAAAATACGATTTCCTGTAAACAGAAGTGTTATTATTACCCGTTTACATTACATTAGCATTGAAAAATACACACTAATACTACATTAAAAATTTCAATGACGTCTCTAAGAACACCGAAAGAGACAGAAACAAAAATATAACAAGTAAGACGTTACGTGTATTGAAATTAAACGAAAAGAAAGTAGTGTAACGCATTGTCTGATGATCTCGATTGGATAAGGCATAAACAGTACTTTCGAATTTCAAAATACTGTATCTAATGAGAAGTTCCAAATGCTTGTTCAAGACTTTATTTAACTGAGCTTCTGATATAATAGTTTCTTTGTTTTGGATTCGTATCTAACCCGAACAAACCCTAAACAACAAAAAGGTATTTATCATTATTTTTATACATCTCTGTTGTAAGTTAGTTGTATATTTCCAAAAATGATGTATAAATAAATGAATGACTAATGTGTTAAAAACAAATATTAAAGTTTATATCATCTTGATTACCAAAGAACCATCAAAACTCAAGTTATATTTTCTAGGAGCTATTGTACCAAAAAACGCTGCATTTTTTAAAAAAAAAAAAAAAAATCTATATTCTATGAACAAAGAAGAGCACATTTTAACTTAAATTTTGATTAGTCGAAAAAGTTATTAAAATTCATACACCTACACACTTATCTAATTTTTTAGCAATATCCAATGAAAATAGATTTCACAATTCTTAAAAAATCTTGTCATCAATTAACACAAACTCTTGGCCTTATTCGTTTGTACTTAATACTAAAATAAAACTCATTTCACTTAAAATATACCAATTTCTTTATTATTTAAATGGTTATGCATTTTTTTCTAATTATTCCGATTTAATTAAGTAGGAAATCCCAATATATTTAATAAACTCTGTAACTTTTGAATCGGAGAAAGAACGTCTATACATTTGCTTGAATGACAACTTTCAATATAATTGGTTTTTCTTGGTAGATGAACCTCGTTGTCTAGATAAGTGTCGAAACACGAACCATGAAGATGGAGGTATTCGTTCGCTCTATTTACGATGGATGGAATTACAAAAGCGTGGTAAGTACTGTTTTTAATTTTGAATACTTTTACAAATTTTGTACCGTATTTACTCGCATATAATAGAAGAGATAAAAAATGAATAAAAATTTTTTATCTCTTCAAAAACCTAGGTCGTTTTTACGCGCGAGCAAAGGATTTTTTTCGTTTTTAAATAATTTCAGTGAACCGTGTATACTTCATGCTGTCGTTATAAGTCTACAGTTTATTTATGGTAAGTTGGTACCTATTGTAAACAAATTAAGGCACACTTTCCTTTATCTATCGGTTTAATCCTACGTCCATTAATTAAAAACCGCGTTGTATCTCATTAGTTGGCAGAAAATAGTTTCTAGTTATTTGTAAAAGCATCAATGAAATACAGGTCCTTTAGCGATAATTATAAATATAGTTATTTTATATTATTTAAAGTGTTCACAATATTTGATTTTTTTTACTTGGATTTTCTGTGGTATTTTTTAATTAGAGATCAGAATTAATGTATGCTACCATATATTTTAACATAAGAGTGTAATCTTATGGTCTTAGACACCTCAATAGCTCTTGGAGCATGTACAATACTCTATACCTACTGAGTGTTTTAAAGGCTGATTCTTGTATAACCTGTTGGTGTTTCGGATGTGTTGCTTTTTCTTGTACGATTATTATGTGCTTATGACACTGAGGAGGAGTTGGGATATAATGCACCAACCTGAAATGCATATATAATATAATTTGAAAATAAAATCATAGTTACTAACCGAAAATTTGCTATCAGACCGTCTACCATAATTTTGGATTAGAGAGACGTTTAACATAGATATGTAAAGTGTTATTTTTAACGAATATTAACACATTCTGAATCATTAAAAATAAACTTTTTTGGTCATGAGAGTTATAATGTTTTTGTTTTGTTTTTCGTTTATCACGTATTAAAGCAAACGTGAATGTTTGCCTTAGTACTTGATTTTGATAATATTTTATATGTGTTTAAACGAAATAAAATTAGAATTGTATTAATAAATCTAATTTTCTTTATTTTGATTTCTAATGTCACACCTCGTTTTATACCCGAGTAAATACGGTAATTTATTTCATGTGTATAATTACTGAAACACAAGAAATAGACATACTGAACTTCGACACGAAAGACTTACAGAGTCATTTCTCAACTGCTAAGCTTACTTGAATAAAAGTAATACGGAAATAAAATTGTCAATATTTCCAGCTATTGAAGGCATTTATACTTGTAATTATCCGTTAGAACTAACAGATTTTATTACAAAAAAATTCAGCTATTAATAAAAAGAAGCAGTTGAAAAATATATGTTATAGATTAAACGTACCGTTTGAAAAGAAAAAATGTGTTATTTAGTATGTATATTATGCAGTATGCATGAAAACAAAACTAGTTAATTACTCAAACATAAGGCATTTAGAAAGGTTGACAATATTTTATGGGACGAAAACAAATGCTTTTTCTTTTTATATCGAAAGCGAGAAATCTGACTTTAAGATTGTTAGAGAAAAGTTAGAGAAAGTGAAAGATTTTCATCCCAGAATGACGCAAAAAAAGTGTTTTGTGTACATTTTCAATAGGTTCGAGTTTAGACTTCAAGGTGTGAGGACGTGCTTTTTTTTTTGCTCTACAGTTATAGCCAGTGTTTTTGTTAGTTCATCCTAGTTTCAGGTTTAGCAACCTGTTTTCCATACTTGGGTACAGTGTGTTGACTGTTTTTAGGCTTAGCAGTGTTAAGCCTAACTTTTTAAGTGATTTTATTTAAAAGTGGTGGTGCTTTTGTGGTTCCTCTATCTTGGCTTCCTGCAGTGGAGTTAGTGTCCTGTTTTCGTGGAGTTATTTGTTAGCCATGTTGTGCTCTATCATTTTTGTGTGTTTAGTCATGTGTTGTGTGGATTGCTTGTGTAGTGCTGTATCTATGACACCATCAACTGCTTTTGGATTACTTGGGGAAACCCGCTAGTAAGCAGACCAGTCCCCCTTATCCACCCGGACTGTCCATGTTAGCAGGTGTCGTTGTCAACACTTGCCACAGTACAGGAAAACCAGACAGTTCTGTCTGGGCTCAACTTGAACACCAGCCAAGTTTTCTTGACCCAATCTAAGCTTAGCTTTGCTATCTCTACATTAGCAGCACTCTTATAAGAAGCTGACCTCACCTTCTTTGGTGTAACTGGACTCGTCGCAACTTTGTAGTGTAACTTTGTCCCTTTCCTTGAATTTTTTGGGATTTTATAACATAGGTGCTTACGGCCTACTTAGTATGTTCATCTGAGCTGTGTAATTTTCTCGGCAACACTGCAACAATCTGATTTTTCTCTGCTGGTAAGTAAGTTTTTCTTGTCCTGGAGCCATCAGCTTCTATCTTTTCAATCTGCGCCTGTAAATCTTTTTGATTTTGAGTGCAGAGTACTTCTGGCACTGGGCCACACTTTATCCACTACACCACACTCTTACTTGTTGGCTCTTTACAGACGTTACAATGCATAGCGACTTGGATGAAACTTTTGATTCTCGTACGTTGGCCTACAATGTTCTTGACGAACTGAAAGAGTACATATCTGATAACAGAAATGCTAAACTCAGCGGAAGGGGGCACGCAGACTTTGTTATTGGTTGTGCCCAACGAATAATCGATATTTTCTTAGCAAACTATGGAAGTAACAGAATAAGCGAGAAGCTTGATGAAATTACTGACAAACTAGATCAACTCATTGAAAACAACCCTAGTGGAGACCATCCTGAAACTCAACATAAACTAATTGAGAAGCTGGATACAATTACTTTGAAAAGTGCCACCAGCACTTAGCAACATATGACTTATGATATGGCTTTAAAATCGGGCAAAGTCATTGACTACCCCCGTAGCATTAAAAAACTGCTACCTCACAAAACATCCTACTGGTCTATGACAAAGGAGATGTAGTACAGAATAGCGATAGCATTAAAAAGACTATACAAACTACTATTAGATCTTCCAATCTCCAAATTGGCATTGAGAAAATTTGACGTATAGGAGAAGGTGGCATATCTATAGAGGTGGACAAAACTGACAGTATCTCAATCTTTGAAACCAAGATAAAAAAAACTCTACCGGAGCTTGATACACGACAACCAAAAAAGCAAAAACCTCACGTTAGTATCATCTCTGTATCACAGGAATGAAATGCTGAAGACATACCACAAGAAATTTATGACCAAAACTCTGTCATTCAAAAAATTTACGAGCGTAGTCAATTTAAAGAAGAATTTAGAGTGAAGTTTAATACTGGCAAAAAGGACAGCGTTTTAAGGAACTGGATAGTATAATTTACACCCAGACTCAGAAAATTACTAATAACTGCCAAAAAAGTTAATATAGAATGGTCCAGTTGCCGCGTAGCTGACTTCTGCCCCATCCTGCAATGCTACAAGTGTTGTAAGTTTGGACACTCCACCAAAACCTGTCCAGAGGCCGAGAGCACCTGCAGTCAGTGTGCAGGGAAACACACCTTCAGAGAATGCCCGCATCGTGATAAGCAGCCCACCTGCTGTAACTGCACTAGGGATAAACAAGCTGAAACTAAACACAATGCACGCAGTAGCACTTGTCTTATTTATATAAAACTGAAAACTAATCTCATATCACGAACTAATTATGGAGTCAATTAATAATAATACAAGCCGACGTTTCCTGCAGGTTAATCTCGGCAGTGGTATAGCAGCCACCTCACTACTTGCTGCAAAGTGCCACAAGTATGACTTTATCATTGTCCAAGAGCCTTACTGTCTCCATAACATCCCTAAATGCCTCCCTACCTGTTGTTCAATTTTTAAAGGTACTAGCTCCTACTCTTGGGCAATCAGCATTGTCACCAACCCAAATCTATCTGTGCTACATCTGGAAAACCTCTCTAGCCAACATATTGTCTGCACTGAAATATATTATAACAATGTCAGCTATACAGTCATTAACATCTATTGTCTCCAGGAGGCCAATGTTCATAATATGTTAAAGCATATACAGGACATTATTGACACACGAAACAACAAAGACATCATCATCGCTCGCGACGTCAATGCACACTCACCAACATAGGGAGGTGACCACCAAGACAATCGAGGTGAGGCATTCGAAGAATTTTTCTCACAGAACGGACTGCTCATTCTGAATAACTCACTGTCCCCACCAACTTATGTGTCTAGCCGTGGAAAGACATTGATCGACATTTCTGCCTGCAGCCCTAGCTGCCTAAACATCATCAACAACTGGAAAGTACATGAGGAGAACAGTCTTAGTGACAACGTCTACATCTCTTTTACATTGAACACCACTCAGCACACCTCCGACAACAACATTACCACTCAGGCAAGGTACAACCTTGCCCTTGCAAACTGGGAAAATATGCAGATTTACCTGAGAGACAACCTCTTAAATTACTCTTCCAGCAGTAAAGATGAAGCAGAACAAATCTTGGAAATTAATATCAGCAAAATCAGGCAAGCCTGTGAAATCTACATCCGTAAGACTGTCCCAAAACACAAATCTGTAGCCTGGTGGAATGACAACCTCACTAATCTCAGAAAAGCTAACAATAAACTGACGAAAACATATCAAAACTGCAAGACTGAACCAGAACGCACCAACCTAAAGCAGCACTTCCTTGACCACCAGAAACTCTACAAATCTGAAATCAAGAAGGCCAAGATTTACTTTAGGAGACGATTCTGCACATCTGCATCTTCTGATCCGTGGGGCTACCTGACCAAGCTTTGTACTAATAAGCTGAAGAAAACATGCATCCTCACTACTGACAACAGTAATCTTAACGCCAACAACTTCCTTGATGCTTTCAATAAACGAATGGACTTTTTCTGTATTGTCAACAACCCTGACTCTGACACATACTGGCAGAGGAACATTCGTGAGGAGATGAACAATCCTGTATGCACCAATAACACCCCGGCCTTTCAACATCACGAAATCGATAATGCCATAGCCAGTTTCAACGACAAGAAATCACCAGGTATTGATGGTATCAATGCAAAAATTGCCAAAGCAATATAAAAAATGATACCAGATCATATTAAAAATATGTACAACTGTTGCCTACACTATGGCATATTCCCTACTGGATGGAAAACAGCTAAAATTGTCCCAGTTTCAAAATTGGGACGCCCACATAACTTAAGGCCTATCTCGCTTCTTCCTGTCTTTGGTAAAGTACTGGAACGCCTCATTACAGACCGTTAAATCTGGCATGTAAAAAACAATCATACTCTTAATGACATTCAGTTTGGTTTCAGGCATCATCGCTTCTTCACTGATGCCATTTATCATGCAGTCCAAAATATCAATGGTTTACTCAATTGTCACAAATATGTCTTAGCCATCAGCCTGGACATCAGCAAAGCTTTTGNTGTTTATTTAATTTGTTACATAAGTTAAGTAATATTTTTTATTTAAAATGAATAAAAAGAAAATTATTTTGTCTACGATAGACTCACTCTTTATCAAAATTGTATGGTCCTGAAAAGGACCTTTTGTGAAAGTCCTAAAGTACTGTTTCATTTAACTGAAATGTTGCAGTACAATAGATCTTCGAAAAGCAGATCTTGATCCAGATTGGTCATTCATTCTTGAAGTTTCTTCCTCTATTTCTTCATTTAAATGCTCAGTAAGAAACTTCTCCTCTTTAAATTTAATGGCCCAATTATGTAGAATTGCTGTGGCTATTATTATGTTTAGCGTGTTGTCTAAATTAGTTCTTAGACAACTTCCAATGCATGGAAATCGTCTTTTCCAGATTCCAAATAATCTCTCGACGATATTTCTTGCTCGTGAATGAGCTTTGTTATACCGTCTTTCGGCATGATTTTGCGGGTGTAGAAATGGGGTCATTAAATATGGCAAACAAGGATAGCCACTGTCACCAACCAGATATCCATTACAATATCCTTGATATAATTTTTCTCTAACGCTACTGTTAGAAAAAATTCTACTGACTTTTGTGCGTTTCCTTGTTAATTTTAAAATTATCTAAAAATAAGTCAATATTTTATTAATTTTCGTTTTATTATTTTAAAGAGAATAACATTGACACCATGGCAACAGTAGCTTATTTGTTTGTCTCATTTATAATGTTGTATAAGGCAACGGTAAGCAACTCCCGGCCCGCGAAAAGTTTCTATCCGGCCCGCGAGATGTTTAGAAGAAATTATAAATAAATATTTTTCAATGTAATTCGTCTAGTTTAAATTGAATATTATTTTCTGAAATACTGCGGCAGCAATGACAGAAAAAAATAAGGGAGTCATTTCTTTATTCAAACAAAAAATGAAAAAACAGAATTTTTCTAAATTATTTATATCTCATCGCATCATCCATCAAGAGAATCTATGTGCAAAAGCTATGCAATTAGAAAATGTAATGTCTGTCGTATCCAACTATATAGTGCTGTTTTTATTGTATTTAAAGTCACTCAGATTTTACAAATAGGTAAGCCGTTCACAGCCCGACACACGCATTTGTAAAATCTAAGTGACTCATACAACATGGAATTCATATAAAACAAAATAATCAACAGTGTTATAGGAGGGTCGACTGTAGTAAGTAATTTATTTTTATTTATTTCATATTTGCAAACTAAAAATTTAAAAGTCACAGGGAGTCAATTAACTACTATGGCCCGCGGAAAAAACGTAAAATTTATTCTGGCCCATGTTATAAAAAAGGTTGCCCAACCTTGGTATACGGTAACATTAACGAATACCGATACATACAGAAACAAACTAATGTGCACAATAATCAGAAAATTTTCTTTATAATTCAATAGAATTTTAAACATTTGACCGTTTTTATCTTAATTTCCTGTCTTATTTGCAACTGCAACGAATTGCTTTATTTTTATTGAAGAATTTATGACTTTGAACGAAGAAAACATTTCTTTAATTACAGAGAAAACCTGCTGAGTTTCATGAACAATTTTATACATTATGTTATTCACAAATAAAATAATGTATAAACTAGCGTGATCTATTTCATACAAACTGCTTCCTTGGCAACTTGCCACCCTAATTCCCCTTCAGTTAGTAAAAATTATCTTTTAGCATATATAAAGACATAATATAGATAACAATAATTAGTAAATTAACAAGACAATAGAGAATAAATAAACAAATTGATAAACTCAAATGCTAAAGAAAAAAAATTGTAATTGGGTGAATTTTAGATTTAACTCTGCAGAGATTTAGAATCGTGTTCCCAATATTTAATTAACTATCAAAAACGATAAAATTCTTATAAAAAGCAATTATGTAGATTTTCTAGTGGACTATATAATTTATAGAACAATATATAAATACGATAAGTAAAAATTTTAAGTTTATTTAATTTTCAACTTAAAACTATTGATTTTCTCTATTTTACAAATTATCTTATTTTTCTGTTTAAAACACACATTTCACAGACATTTCCAAGAAATAAATAAAATAAAATTTTTCGTTGCCGATCAATATATGAAACGTTATAAACAATAAAAAAAATTCTGAGTATGAAATTCAAAATTCAGCAGAAAAATTTTTAGATTAAAGTTATTTAAGAAGGAAATTTTACATATTTTTTACAATAACTTTTATAATATACTGTATAATTTGAAATGTTTTGATATAAATAATGAACAATACTCATCTTTTAACTACAATATATACATTGAATATCAGACGAAAGACAAATTTGCCTTTCAAAAAACGAACAGTCGCAAATATTGTTTGTATTAAATTAATTCTGACTATGGTCTATTTACACCGATTGTGTTCCGACACGTGGTTTAGAGTAATCACAACATAAAGTACAATTACACTTGTGGAGCTTTTTGACCTCATGATGTAGCGACATCTTGTGGTGAAAAGCAGAACTACGGCTACGGAATCGTTCTGTAACAATCCGCTAGTAATGCTATGTAGATGGTCTCAGTTTAAATCTGTGCTATTGTTAAAATACGATTTCCTGTAAACAGAAGTGTTATTATTACCCGTTTACATTACATTAGCATTGAAAAATACACACTAATACTACATTAAAAATTTCAATGACGTCTCTAAGAACACCGAAAGAGACAGAAACAAAAATATAACAAGTAAGACGTTACGTGTATTGAAATTAAACGAAAAGAAAGTAGTGTAACGCATTGTCTGATGATCTCGATTGGATAAGGCATAAACAGTACTTTCGAATTTCAAAATACTGTATCTAATGAGAAGTTCCAAATGCTTGTTCAAGACTTTATTTAACTGAGCTTCTGATATAATAGTTTCTTTGTTTTGGATTCGTATCTAACCCGAACAAACCCTAAACAACAAAAAGGTATTTATCATTATTTTTATACATCTCTGTTGTAAGTTAGTTGTATATTTCCAAAAATGATGTATAAATAAATGAATGACTAATGTGTTAAAAACAAATATTAAAGTTTATATCATCTTGATTACCAAAGAACCATCAAAACTCAAGTTATATTTTCTAGGAGCTATTGTACCAAAAAACGCTGCATTTTTCTAAAAAAAAAAAAAAAAATCTATATTCTATGAACAAAGAAGAGCACATTTTAACTTAAATTTTGATTAGTCGAAAAATTTATTAAAATTCATACACCTACACACTTATCTAATTTTTTAGCAATATCCAATGAAAATAGATTTCACAATTCTTAAAAAATCTTGTCATCAATTAACACAAACTCTTGGCCTTATTCGTTTGTACTTAATACTAAAATAAAACTCATTTCACTTAAAATATACCAATTTCTTTATTATTTAAATGGTTATGCATTTTTTTCTAATTATTCCGATTTAATTAAGTAGGAAATCCCAATATATTTAATAAACTCTGTAACTTTTGAATCGGAGAAAGAACGTCTATACATTTGCTTGAATGACAACTTTCAATATAATTGGTTTTTCTTGGTAGATGAACCTCGTTGTTTAGATAAGTGTCGAAACACGAACCATGAAGATGGAGGTATTCGTTCGCTCTATTTACGATGGATGGAATTACAAAAGCGTGGTAAGTACTGTTTTTAATTTTGAATACTTTTACAAATTTTGTACCGTATTTACTCGCATATAATAGAAGAGATAAAAAATGAATAAAAATTTTTTATCTCTTCAAAAACCTAGGTCGTTTTTACGCGCGAGCAAAGGATTCTTTTCGTTTTTAAATAATTTCTGTGAACCGTGTATACTTCATGCTGTCGTTATAAGTCTACAGTTTATTTATCGTAAGTTGGTACCTATTGTAAACAAATTAAGGCACACTTTCCTTTATCTATCGGTTTAATCCTACGTCCATTAATTAAAAACCGCGTTGTATCTCATTAGTTGGCAGAAAATAGTTTCTAGTTATTTATAAAAGCATCAATGAAATACAGGTCCCTTAGCGATAATTATAAATGTAGTTATTTTATATGATTTAAAGTGTTCACAATATTGGATGTCTTTTACTTGGATTTTTTGTGGTATTTTTTAATTATAGATCAGAATTTATGTATGCTACCATATATTTTAACATAATAGTGTAATCTTATGGTCGTAGACACCTCAATATGTCTTGGAGGATGTACAATACTCTATACCTACTGAGTGTTTTAGAGGCTGATTCTTGTATAACCTGTTGGTGTTTCGGATGTGTTGCTCTTTCTTGTACAATTATTATGTGCTTATGACACTGAGGAGGAATTGGGATATAATGCACCAACCTGAAATGCATATATAATATAATTTGAAAATAAAATCATAGTTACTAACCGAAAATTTGCTATCAGACCGTCTACCATAATTTTGGTTTACAGAGACGTTTTACATAGATATGTTAAGTGTTATTTTTAACGAATATTAACACATTCTGAATCATTAAAAATAAACTTTTTTGGTCATTAGAGTAACAATGTTTTTGTTTTGTTTTTCGTTTATCACGTATTAAAGCAAACGTGAATGTTCGCCTTAGTACTTGCATTTGATATTATTTTATTTGTGATTAAACGAAATAAAATTAGAATTGTATTAATAAATCTAATATTTTTTATTTTTATCTTTAATGTCACACCTCGTTTTATACTAGAGTAAATACGGTAATTTATTTCATGTGTATAATTACTGAAACACAAGAAATAGACATACTGAACTTCGACACGAAAGACTTACAGAGTCATTTCTCAACTGCTAAGCTTACTTCAATAATGGTAACAACGGAAATAAAATTGTCAATATTTCCAGCTATTGAAGGCATTTATATTTGTAATTATCCGTTAGAACTAACAGACTTTATTACTAAAAAATTTAGCTATTAATAAAAAGAAGCAGTTGAAAAATATATGTCATAGATTAAACGTACCGTTTGAAAAGAAAAAATGTGTTATTTAGTACGTAGATTACGCAGTACGCATGAAAACAAAAGTAATTAATTTCTCAAACATAAAACATTTAGAAAGGTTGACAACATTTTATGGGACGAAAACAAATGCTTTTTCTTTTTATATCGGAAGCGAGAAATCTGACTTTAAGATTGTTAGAGAAAAGATAGGAAAAGTGAAAGATTTTCATCCCAGAATGACGCAGAAAAAGTGTTTTGTGTACATTTTCAATAGGTTCGAGTTTAGACTTCAATGTGTGAGGACGTGCTTTTCTTTGCTCTACAGTTATAGCCAGTGTTTTTGTTAGTTCACCCTAGTTTCAGGCTTAGTTATCTGTTTTCCATACTTGGGTAGAGTGTGTTGACTGTTTTTAGCCTTAGCAGTGTTAAGCCTAACTTTTTAGGTGATTTTAATTAAAAGTAATGGTGCTTTTGTGGTTCCTCCATCTTGGCTTCCTGCAGTGGAGTTAATGTTCTGTTTTCGTGGAGTTATTTGTTAGAAATATAGTGCTCTATCATTTTTGTCTGTCTAGTCATGTGTTGTGTGGATTGCTTGTGTAGTGCTGTATCTATGACACCATCGACTGCTTTTAAATTACTTGGGGAGACCCGCTAATAAGCAGACCAGTCCCCCTTATCCACCCGGACTGTCGTGTTTGCAGGCTTCGTTGTCAACACTTGCAACAGTACAGGAGGACCAAACAGTTCTGTCTGGGCTACACTGGAACACCAGCCAAGTTTTCTTGACCCAATCCAAGCTTAGCTTTGCTATCTCTACATCAGCAGCACCCTTATAAGAAGCTGACCTCACCTTCTTTGGTGTGGCTGGTTCGTGGCAACTTTGTAGTGTAACTTTGTTTCTTCCCTTGGATTTTTTGGGATTCTATAACATAGGTGCTTACGGCCTACTTAGTATGTTCACTTAGGCTGTGTAATTTTCTCGTCAACACTGCAACAAACTGATTTTTCTCTGCTGGCAAGTAAGTTTTTCTTGTCCTGGAGCTACCAGCTTCTATCTTTTCACTCTGCGCCTGTAAATCTTTTTGATTTTGAGTGCAGAGTACTTCTGGCACTGGGCCACACTTTATCCACTACACCACACTCTTACTGGTTGGCTCTTTACACATGCCACAATGCATAGCGACTTGGATGAAACTTTTGATTCTTGTACGTTGACCTACAATGTTTTTTACGAACTGAAAGAGTACATCACTGATAACAGAAATGCTAAACTCAGCAGAAGGGGCACGCAGACTTCGTTATTAGTTGTGCCCAACGCATAATCGATATTTTCTTAGCAAACTATGGAAGTAACAGAATAAGCGAAAAGCTTGATGAAATTACGGAGAAACTAGATCAACTCATTGAAAACAACCCTAGTGGAGACAATGCTGAAACTCAACATAAACTAATTGAGAAGCTGGATACGATTACTTTGAAAAGTGCCACCAGCACCCAGCAACATATGACTTATAGTATGGCTTTAAAATCGGGCAAAGTCATTGACTACTCTCGTAGTATTAAAAAAACTGCTACCTCACAAAACGTCCTACTGGTCTATGACAAAGGAGATGTAGTACAGAATAGCGATAGCATAAAAAACACTATACAAACTACTATTAGACCTTCCAATCTCAAAATTGGCATTAAGAGAATTTGACGTATAGGAGGAGGTGGCATATATATGGAGGTGGACAAAACTGACAGTATCTCAATCCTTAAGGCCAAGATAAAAGAAACTCTACCGGAGCTCGATACACGACAACCAAAAAAAAGGAACCTCACGTTAGTATCATCTCTGTATCACAGGAATGCAATGCTGAGGACATACCACAAGAAATTTATGACCAAAACTCTGTCATTCAAAAAATCTACAAGCGTAGTCAATTTAAAGAAGAATTTAGAGTGAAGTTTAATACTGGCAAAAAAGGACAGCGTTTTCAGGAACTGGATAGTAGAGGTCAGACTCAGAAAATTACTAATAACTGCCAAAAAAGTTAATATAGAATGGTCCAGGTGCCGCGTAGCTGACTTCTGCCCCATCCTACAATGCTACAAGTGTTGTAAGTTTGAACACTCCACCAAAACCTGTCCAGAGGCCGAGAGCACCTGCAGTCAGTGTGCAGGGAAACACGCCTTCAGAGAATGCCCGCATCGTGATAAGCAGCCCACCTGCTGTAACTGCACTAGGGATAAACAAGCTGAAACTAAACACAATGCACGCAGTAGCACTTGTCTTATTTATATAAAACTGAAAACTAATCTCATATCACGAACTAATTATGGAGTCAATTAATAATAATACAAGCCGACGTTTCCTGCAGATTAATCTCGGCAGTGGTATAGCAGCCACCTCACTACTTGCTGCAAAGTGCCACGAGTATGACTTTATCATTGTCCAAGAGCCTTACTGTCTCCATAACATCCCTAAATGCCTCCCTACCTGTTGTTCAATTTTTAAAGGTACTAGCTCCTACTCTTGGGCAATCAGCATTGTCACCAACCCAAATCTATCTGTGCTACATCTGGAAAACCTCTCTAGCCAACATATTGTCTGCACTGAAATATATTATAACAATGTCAGCTATACAGTCATTAACATCTATTGTCTCCAGGAGGCCAATGTTCATAATATGTTAAAGCATATACAGGACATTATTGACACACGAAACAACAAAGACATCATCATCGCTCGCGACGTCAATGCACACTCACCAACATAGGGAGGTGACCACCAAGACAATCGAGGTAAGGCATTCGAAGAATTTTTCTCACAGAACGGACTGCTCATTCTGAATAACTCACTGTCCCCACCAACTTATGTGTCTAGCCGTGGAAAGACATTGATCGACATTTCTGCCTGCAGCCCTTGCTGCCTAAACATCATCAACAACTGGAAAGTACATGAGGAGAACAGTCTTAGTGACAACGTCTACATCTCTTTTACATTGAACACCACTCAGCACACCTCCGACAACAACATTACCACTCAGGCAAGGTACAACCTTGCCCTTGCAAACTGGGAAAATATGCAGATTTACCTGAGAGACAACCTCTTAAATTACTCTTCCAGCAGTAAAGATGAAGCAGAACAAATCTTGGAAATTAATATCAGCAAAATCAGGCAAGCCTGTGAAATCTACATCCGTAAGACTGTCCCAAAACACAAATCTGTAGCCTGGTGGAATGACAACCTCACTAATCTCAGAAAAGCTAACAATAAACTGACGAAAACATATCAAAACTGCAAGACTGAACCAGAACGCACCAACCTAAAGCAGCACTTCCTTGACCACCAGAAACTCTACAAATCTGAAATCAAGAAGGCCAAGATTTACTTTAGGAGACGATTCTGCACATCTGCATCTTCTGATCCGTGGGGCTACCTGACCAAGCTTTGTACTAATAAGCTGAAGAAAACATGCATCCTCACTACTGACAACAGTAATCTTAACGCCAACAACTTCCTTGATGCTTTCAATAAACGAATGGACTTTTTCTGTATTGTCAACAACCCTGACTCTGACACATACTGGCAGAGGAACATTCGTGAGGAGATGAACAATCCTGTATGCACCAATAACACCCCGGCCTTTCAACATCACGAAATCGATAATGCCATAGCCAGTTTCAACGACAAGAAATCACCAGGTATTGATGGTATCAATGCAAAAATTGCCAAAGCAATATAAAAAATGATACCAGATCATATTAAAAATATGTACAACTGTTGCCTACACTATGGCATATTCCCTACTGGATGGAAAACAGCTAAAATTGTCCCAGTTTCAAAATTGGGACGCCCACATAACTTAAGGCCTATCTCGCTTCTTCCTGTCTTTGGTAAAGTACTGGAACGCCTCATTACAGACCGTTAAATCTGGCATGTAAAAAACAATCATACTCTTAATGACATTCAGTTTGGTTTCAGGCATCATCGCTTCTTCACTGATGCCATTTATCATGCAGTCCAAAATATCAATGGTTTACTCAATTGTCACAAATATGTCTTAGCCATCAGCCTGGACATCAGCAAAGCTTTTGACAGTGCCTGGTGGCCACTTATTCTCTATCGGCTAAAAATGACCAATTGCCCAGCCAATATTTATAATGTTCTCAAAGACTACCTCAACAATCGCAGCGCATATTTTCAACATGGAATTACCGCCATACGCAGAAATATTCTCTGCGGCTGCCCTCAGGAGTTAGTATACAGCACTTTGTTGTAGAACATTACTTTCAACACTGTCTTGTCTTAGAACTTTGGCCAGGACAGTACCACCGCTTATGCCGACGATGTTCTTATACTCATTGGTGGCAGGTCTCGGGCAGATTTGAAAACAAAAAGAACTGGAACCCTAGCCATGATTCATGAAAGGAGTCAAAAGCATAAACTCCACTTTAACCCTGATAAAACCAGGGCTATGGTGATGAACAAACCAGGCAACCCCAACCTTTATCGTCGCGTGCCCACCATAAAAATGGACAACAAAAGTATTAAAGTTGTGAAATCCATAAGGTACTGGGTGTGTTACTGGATTATCGCATGAGCTGGAACGAACACATCAAAGACATCTCTAAACGTACTGGTCAAATCTTCAGTGCTTTTGCAAAAATTGCAAAGAGCAAATGGGGTTAAAATCCGATGCTCTCAGTTTTATCTATAATCAGATATATGTACCCATTGTCACTTATGCTTGTGGTAGCTGTGGGTGGGCTGCACATAAAGTTTATTTCAGAAGAAAACTTATCTCTTCCCAGCGCAGGGTTTTTCTGCTTATCTCAAAGGCTTACAAGACGACACCAAACGTCAGCCTACAAGTCATTACTCGCAAGCCGCCTATTGTGGATATCATCAATATACAGTAGATCCCCCTATAAGACGGTAGATACGTTTCGTTCTTTATGAATCAATTTTGTAGGAATCATAGTTTACGGACTACGGCTGTTTGAAAGGTTTTCTTTCATAAAATTAATCGATTCTAGACTAATTCGACTCAACATTTCCAAAATACGTGTATTTTTTTGAAAATAATCCGTATAAACTACGTTATAAACAAAAAATTGTAGGATTGCTTACCGAGTGTGTACCATTCGACTACGCCCGTTGCTAAAGCTTGGTTTCGACGCGGAACAGCACATCAAACCGCAGCCGCGATTTCTGATATTATTTTTCTGCGAAAACTTCGTTGACCTTTGGAGACATCCTTAATATAAATAATTTTTATGGCCGTTAAATAAGAAATGTTTCTTTCACAAGAAATGTATAAAATTACAGTACTGGACAGACGATAGGTCGCCTAACTCGCCGTAGCGTGACGCTAGATGGCGAAAAATATATATTTAATTATAATAAAGTTACAATAAATTAAGTTAATATATAATTATATTCAGTACCTAATTTATATATAATTAATATATAATTATATGTACAGTACCTAATTTATATATAATTATATGAACAGACGATACTAAACTCAATTTATCCACCTAAACGTCCGTAGCGTGGCGCTACGGACGGCGGGAAAGTAGTTCGGCTGCCCGATGACTTTTACGTATTATAGGAGTTATTTTTACCGTTGTTTACGGATACTGCCACAATTTTTATAGGAATCATAACTATAGGAAACGGTTTTATAGGGGGATCTACTGTACTGCCACAATTTTTATAGGAATCATAACTATAGGAAACGGTTTTATAGGGGGATCTACTGTATACTACAACTTCTGGAGCCTTAAATGGGGTTATGATAGCACATTCAGCTGAAACATCTCAGCTAATTAGCTTGAAAGAAACAATCCCGTTGACACCATTCCTCCATATGTCCACAACTACCTAAACACCAACCCTCCGCAGTACAGTGATGTTCAAATATTTACAGATGGCTCAAAACTTGACGGCAAGGTTGGCTTTGCCTTCGTGGCTTACAAGGATGACCATGAAATTCACAGTGAACAGTACAGGTTATCTGACCACTGTACTGCATTCCAGGCAGAGCTAACTGCTATTGGTAAGGCCACCAACTGGGTTTCGGCACACTACAAGCATGCAACAATAGTCATACTCACGGACTATCTTTCTGCTCTTTCTATCATTAACAGCAAGAAATAACACCTTATCGCAACTAACACCAGAAAGCACCTCAGCAACTCAACAAACCACCTCTACATCAATTGGACTCGTGGTCATCAGAGTACTGCCGGAAATGAGTGGACCAACCAACTGGCAAGGGCAGCAGCCAACAATGACTCCTTGGACATAGCTTATAACAAGATTAGTCACTCTGCTATTAAAAACGTGCTTTTCGAAGATCTTTTTTACTCTTGGCAGTGTAACTGGAATGACAACCACAGTAACACTACTTTTAGTTACATTCCAGACATTAATAATTACTTATTGTGTATTATTGTGTACAGGCACAATGAAGTGACGTTTTTCTCAACACTGGGCTAGTTGAATCCTTTTATTTAGTTAGAACGTTTTTTCTATACATCAACGTTTCCGGCATCAGCCCCTCTTCAGCTGACTAAATATATATAAAAAATATTTAACAGGACACAAATAAAAACCAAAAAACTCACATAAATTATTTGTAAACTATACCTCATTTCAGCATGGACACTGCACATACAGTAGAAATCAGACTACGCTTAGGTTTTTTAACATCTTCAATATCAGTTTTTTGTCACAATAAAATTTTTTATCACAATTTTTTATCATTGTGATAAAAAATTGATATTGAAAATGTTAAAAAACCTAAGTGTAGTCTGATTTCTACTGTATGTGCAGTGTCCATGCTGAAATGAGGTATAGTTTACAAAGAATTTATGTGAGTTTTTTGGTTTTTATTTGTGTCCTGTTAAATATTTTTTATGTATATTTAGTTAGCTGAAGAGGGGCTGATGCCCGAAACGTTGATGTATGGAAAAAACGTTCTAACTAAATAAAAGGATTCAACTAGCCCAGTGTTGAGAAAAACGTCATTTCCTTGTGCCTGTACACAATAAGCAAATACAACACGGTTTCGACAACATCAACAATTAATAATTACTTCAAACTCAACTGGATACAGCTCAATACCCACTTATGTCAGTTCCTAACAAATCATGGAAAGTTCTCCAGTTATCTCCACAGGTTTGCTATCAAGGACACCCCACTGTGCGCCATTTGTAATGAAGTTGATGACGCTGACCATCACATTTTCAGCTGTGTGTGCCTAGAAACTGAACGTTCGAACATCAAGCTAATAGCCTCCAAAAATAACATCCTTTCGCCATGCCATTACAAGGAGTTTCTTCAGAACAAAAAACTGTATACATCCTTTGATGCACTTGAGAAAAAACATAATGTTATCTCAACTACCACCTCCAACCAGTAACCCTCCTCTGTACTTACTACCTGTAATATTTTGTATTACATGCAGCCATTAGCTGCCCATTGTGTAAACACGCTAATTAATTTTGATTATTTACCTTTTCTACAGTTATTTATAATTTAGTTTTTATTATACTCTTATTTGTTTTTATTGTACTTTTCACTATCTTTAATGATTTTTGCTTTGTACTATTTTATTACATTTCATTCAACTGCTGTATCGCATTGCATAAATTCTTACAACTTGTAATTCATCTGTAATCTTGTTTTGTAGCCCGGCTATGCCTCGCGGTACCGGGCATGTACTTCTATGGTGCCTTAATAAAAAAAATGATTGATTGATGATTGATTGTACATTTTCAATCCTGTGTGCATTATTTGTGACAAACAATCGACTCGAGATTTTAGGGAATGTATTCCTTTCGTGAACTATGTCACTATATAGAAAACGCCCTGTTTTTTATCAATCTTCTCTCTCGAAAAGTTCATTTTCTTGATGGCAACGAGAAGTATGCATATGAATCATGTGTAGCTTTATTCGTTTTTCTTTGCTGGCAGTGAATATACTGAAAATTATCGTATAATAACAGAGATTAAAATACGCGATAAATAATGTAATTCGGGAAAACAGACTCGTAAAACATAGCGACATTTTAAAAATAACACGAGTTTGATTATATTTTTCGTAGCCAGAAATAATGGCGGCTCATTGTTTTAACACATATCAGTTATATTTCGTTTAAAAGTATCAATGATTTAAAAGCCATCACTTAAAGTTGTCGATGTTTACATCGATTCAAATATGAAATAATTTTTTCTCAAATTGTGTTAGAAAGAAGTTACAGATTAATAAACAAAATCGCTGTATGGCGGGTTGCCGCTACAAATATTCAAGAGGCTACATTTTATAAATTTTTTTCATTACTTTTTCTCAGAAATAACAAAGTAATAATACAATGTGCAGTTAATTTTATATGCATTTTTATAATAAATGATAAAATTGATATTATTAAACATGAGAGAACAAAGGTCTTATTGTCGCGATATTGGAAATATATTTGGAAGCGCAATATTACAGTAGAATAATGAGGTATTTTATTTATTTCCGCTAATAACGACAGGTAATTAACATGCTCCGACATCAATGCAATATACAATTACGTAAGACAATATATTTAATTTACGTTTTTTTTTTGTCTGTGTGCAGAGGCATTGTATCAAAATCTGAATATTCGCGTTTTATCTAAATGGTAAAATAACTTATTAGAATAAAGAAGACGTTAAATATTATAACGATTTAAAATTACAGTTTAATAACAAATCACGAGAATTATTTTACCTTATACTTATAAAAACGCTATAAACAAAAAACAATACAATTCTTACCCACTCTGCACCTCTCGATCCGCCATTTCTGCGGCTCGTATCCGCATTGAACTCTCGAGTTGACGTCGAACAATAAAGATAACATGCGCTTAGAAGTAGAAAGAAATCATTACGGTAATTGGTTGCAGATGCCCCGTGACTTTGACGTCACTGCCTCTCCACAGAAGCACTTAATTTTTAATTTGCATTACTTGTATATTTTGTATATTCGACAACATAATTGACATTATACATGTATTTATTGTGATCTCATAGACACGTTTCTAAGAAATTATCATATAACTAAACCATTAGGTGCTTACGAGTAACAGCATGACGTGTAAGTCACTTTACAATCAATTAAAGCTTTTATAATTTAAATCGTGAACCATGTGGCCAATGGTATAGTCTGGAAGCGTTAGTCTTATGTTGACACGGTTGTTGTTTCGAGTCTGCTTGGAGTAAATGTGGTTTTCTTTTTGCACTATAATTTTTCATTTTGTCATATTGTCAGGTAGAAAATCTGAAAGTCATACGAAATGAAAACACATCAATGTTGGAAATTATATTCGTTTTTTCAAATATCAAACTTTTAAATATTTATATTATCAATAATTAAGAATCTCTTTGCTAAGGCGTTTCATGTGAGAATTCAAACTGTATTTGTAAGCGAACTTTTGTAAATAATAATCGCAGTTATATGCTGTCTCTCTTGTATGAATTCGAAGGCGCCTTACTAGATTGATCCTTCGTGTAAATCTCCGTTTGCAATTTTTGCAGGTACAAGATTTATTTCAGAAATAACTGCGAAAAATCTGGTTTTATCGCATAAGTAGCAACAGAACGGCTTTTCTCCTGTTTTATTTCTCTTATGAATTTCAAAGTGAAGTCTTCCAACAAAGTTCTTTGCCACAATTTACAGAAAAAACTTCCTCGTCTTTGGATTTGGTTCAGAAAACATAATTAATAGAAAATATCAAACTTGAATGTTACATACAAAAGAATTCGTATATGTTAATTACTGCAAAGAAATGCAGAAAAAGTTACTTCTGCATAGCTTGGAAGTAATTACTTTACAATATTAAATTCATTTTTTTTTCAGATGTAGATATACTGTCGACCCTTTTTAACGTACGTTCCTATAACGACAATTCCTATAACGTAGCGAAAAAATTGTAGAATCTTTCGTATAACGTACCTCCTATAACGTCGTTTAGCGACAAGATTGATAGAGTCTGGACCAATAGTGGATGAGCAGCCGAACTACTTACCTCCGACCCTGCGCCACGCTACAGAGCGGCTAAATTGAGTTTGCTATCGTCTGTTTAGTATTATATATAAATTATATATAAATTAGGTACTGTATATATAATTATATATTAACTTAATTTATTGTAACTTTATTATAATTATATATATGCTTTCTGCCGCCTGGCAACACGCTACGGAGATTTTAGGCTAGTAAGTTGAGTTTATTATCGTCTGTACAGTATGAAAATTAGGTACCGTAAGTCTAATACAGCACTAATTTTATACATTTCTTGTGAAAGAAACACTTATAATTTAACGTCCATAAAAATTATTTATATTAATGATGTCTCCAAAGGTCAAGTTATTTTTATGCGAAAAATTCGTTATTAGATATCGCGGCCGCCCTTTCGTGTGCTGTTCCGCGACGAAGACAAGCTTTGAACAACGGGCGTAGGTACACACTCGGTAAGTAACAGCGAACGGTACACACTCGGTAAGTAATCCTATAATTTTTTGTTTATAGCATAGTTTATACAGATTATTCCCAAAAAATTATACGTATTTTGGAAATGTTGAGTGGAATTAGTCAAGAATCGGTTAATTTTATAGAAGAAAACCTTTCAAACAGCCTTAGTCCATAAAGTTCTCACCTATCGGGCTGTGATTGGCTCATGTATTTAATCGTTCCTACAACGTAATTTTCGGTTAGCTTGGAACGTATCTAAGCGTTATAGAAGGGTCTACTGTATTTAGTCCCTGCATCAAAACTTGTTATTTTTGGAAAAACTTCTTCAAGAGAATTGTTGGCTGCCTTCGAGATAGATCTTACAGAAAAACTGTAGAAATTAGACATTGAGAAGAAATATATATTTAACTGTAGCATTAACATTCAATACAATGATATTTTAAAAACTTTGCAATTATTAACACGAAGAAATTTTAAACGTACAAATGATATTTGGCACTACTTAAGACAAATGTTAAAAAATCTGTAAAATAAATGAGATGTAGTTATTAACACTTTCATTACTGATCCAAAATTAAGTGACGTCACCCTCAAGGTATTTTTTATTAGTTAACACGAATGGCACATTTTTTTTTAATACAAAACGAATCCTACGATACAGCCAAGAAATAAATCTGAACCTTTCAATAATTTTCTGAGGAGAAGTATGGAAAATAAAGAAACTTTTGTTTACATTCTACTTTATATTTTGTAAATATTAACTAAATTTAATAAATTTCTTTATATATTTACTACATTAGGGAATGAAATAAAAACATATCTTACGTAATTCCAATTATAAACGAATATTCATCTTGAAACATTTCAGGTAAAACTGTTCTAGGAAATACGAAATTGAAATAGTTAATTAGTGCAGACTTAGCACCAAATATTACTGATTCTTAACTAATAAAATCGCTTATAGCTATATTTCTTGATGTTTTAATAACATATTTTAATATAATTTTAATCTTAATAATTGATGTCAGATTTGCAGGATCTTTGAAATTTAAAAATTTTGAAACAGTACGTATTTACCAATAATTTAGAAGGAATTATTACTGATTTAAATTTCATATGTTTGCATTTTTTTATAAATTTGATTACATAAAAGACACATCTCTTGACGGGTTGATATCGTGTTATCAGTGATGTAACGTTATGAATGATTAATTACGTCTGTTAATATTGATATATTCACACGACCGTCGTAGCAAATTTTCTTCCTCTTATAAATACTGTATTGGAACGACAAATAACTCGATATCAATGCATTCAATATTGACTCTTCTAAAAGAATTTCTCTGTACATATTCTTATCTCGTAAACTGTAAAGGTTGCCATCGATTAACCTTACGAAAAACAGAATATTTACCATTCAGAGAATGATCTCTATGTAATAAAATCGAACATGGCCGACGGTTATTTACGTTTAATAAAAAATACAATAAATATAAGTACAACTTTTAACAAAGATAAAACATTTGCTTTAGTCATTTTCTTTCGTAAGTTTTGTGTTTTTTATGAATTGAAATAGGTGTAAACTACGGAAGGAAATGAGTGAAACATAAGATTTGTCTTTGTTACAAGTTGGATCTTATTGTTGGTTACATAATTTATATGTACAGTGAAAACGGTTTATGATAATTTAAGACGTGCCTTTTTAATCACAATATTTGGCTGATAGCATTAAACAGAAAATAGAAACTTTTCGTTATCGAAACTAAATTTATTTACAAACAATTTCAGTACAAATGTGTACAATTTTATATATCACACACTGTAAACTTAATTTGACGTTATACATTAAAATATTTTACGTTTCTTGTAAAAAAAACTTATTAAGTCAACAGATTAGAAAATTGAACTAAAAGAATCGCAAGAAAAATGTTCAGCTCCGAAGAAACCCTTCAAGTAATATTCTGCAAGACAGGATAGGTATTTTCTAAGAATTCTTATCCTGCCCTTACGGCATGTAAAACATAAAAATCATGTTTTAGTTACAAGTAAGTTTGAAAAAAGGATCTATTTAGTACGAAATATCTAAATTTACTTATCGTTTGTCCCCCGAGAGTAATTATCACAATTGATAACAATAGCCTAACGTTGATTACAATGGACGGTGTAACTTTACCTAATTTATAGTGTTTTAGTACCGATATATTTTATTATAATAATAATAGTCAATTGATCGTATGATCTCTAATTATAATCAACGTATTTCACGATATATTACTGTCATATTGTTTTAGATCAAATTTTTCATATATAATTTATAAAAACATATAAATTTTGTAAATTACATTTGTAATTATTTTAAGAAGTTATCAGCGTTTAATTCGAATTTTAAACTAATTCGGTTGTTATTTTATTTACATTTTAAACGTTGGTACTATTTTCTTGAACTAAAAAAAATTCAACTTTATTAACTTAATAACTTATTAACTTTATTAAATATTAACTTCATTTTATCGAACATTTCGTTCGATAAAATGAAGTTAATACACAGCATCCAGATGAGCAAGTAATGATTTTTTCAATAATAATGTAGCCGTGTTCTTTAATTTAATATAGGCCTATAGAGTTATTTTAAATAAAACAATTTATATTGTAAAAACAATAAAAATTACGCTATAGAAAATAACGTGTTCAATAAAACTTCATTTTTTGATAAAACCTGTACATTACACCATACTCAAATAAAGCAGATTTTTTTTTGTTTGAATGTAGTTATAATTGATATTCTTCAATCGATACGAATATCTTAAACTTTTCGTTTTGTAACATCGTTCGCATGCAGAAAAGCGAAACATTTTAATACAATTTTTATTAACAATGCTATTTGTAATTTATTTCAAACGCTGTTATTAAGCTGTAATTTTGAATCGTTATAATCCTTAACGTCTTCTTTCTACCAATAAGTTATTGTCATTTAGTTAAAACGCGAATATTCAGATTTCGATTACATTTCCTCTGCACACAAAAGAAAAAAACGTAAGTTAAATGTGTTGCCTTGCGTAATTATATATTGCATTTATGTCGAAGCCGGTTAATTACCTGTTATTTTTAGCAGAAATAAATGAAATACCGCATTTTTCTACAGTAATATTGCGCTTTCCAATATATTTTCAATATCGCGACAATAAGACCTTTGTTATCTCATGTTTAATATCCGTTTATAATTCAGTATAAAAACGCATATAAAATTAACTGCACATAAAATTATTACTTTGTTATTTCTGAGAGAAAGTAATGAAAAAAATTTATAAAATGTAGCCTCTTAAATATTTCTTGCTGGAACTTATTATACAGCGATTTTTTGATTAATCTGTAACTTCTTTCTAACAGAATTTGAGAAAATATTATTTCATATTTGGATCAATGTAAACATCGACAACTTTACATAGTTGATTTTAAATCATTGATACTTTTAAACAAAATGTAACTGATATATGTTTTAAAACACTCAGCCGCTATTCTTTCTGACTACAAAAGACATTATGAAACTCGTGTAATGTTTAAAATATCACTATTTTTTACGAGTCTGTTTTGTTGANGATTTACTGTAAATAGTAGGAGAGTGTTTTTCCCGAAATATTTATGGCCACTTTTAAACAAAATGTAACTGATATATGTTTTAAAACACTCAGCCGCTATTCTTTCTGACTACAAAAGACATTATGAAACTCGTGTAATTTTTAAAATATCACTATTTTTTACGAGTCTGTTTTCTTGAATTACATTATTTATCGAGTATTTCAATCGCTGTTATTATACGATAATTTTCTATAAAACCGATAATAAAAAAATTAAATAGGGTTTTTTATTCATTTTGTAATTATTTGCAAATGGACGAAGACACCGAATTACATCTTTCTTTAGTACAATAGCGCTTTTATATTCTTGCGATATCGCAATAACACGTTCTATTGTTATACTGTTTTACATGTTATTGTACAGCGCTGTTTAATTGACCAAANTATTTCATATTTAAATCAATGTAAACATCGACAACTTTACATGCTTGCGTTTAAATCATTGATACTTTTAAACAAAATGTAACTGATATATGTTTTAAAACACTCGGCTGCTATTCTTTCTGACTACAAAAGACATTATGAAACTCGTGTGATTTTTAAAATATCACTATTTTTTACGAGTCTGTTTTCCGAATTACATTATTTATCGAGTATTTCAATCGCTGTTATTATACGATAATTTTTTATAAAACCGATAATAAAAAAAATTAAATATGGTTTTGTATTCATTTTGTAATTATTTACAAATAGGACGAATACACCGAATTACATTTTTCTTTAGTACAATAGCGCTTTTATATTCTTGCGATATCGCAGTAACACGTTCTATTGTTATACTGTTTTACATGTTATTGTACAGCGCTGTTTAATTGACCAGAAGTTGTTGTTCGATGAACATTCACATTAAATTAGCGAAAATGAAAAACAAAGCTTCGAAAATTGTCTTTCAAATGGTACGCAAGTCAAGCAAGGTCAGAAACCGCAGAAACTTTTTACAAGAAACGACAAATTTTAAAATTAATAATGTTTTGTTCCCAATATTTAATAAACTATCAAAAACGATAGAATTTTTATAAAAAGCAATTATGTAGATTTTCTAGTGAACTATATAATTTATAGAACAATATATAAATACGATAAGTAAAAATTTTAAGTTTATTTAATTTTCAACTTAAAACTATTGATTCGTTCTATTATACGAATTGTCTTATTTCTATGTTTAAAAAGCACATTTCATAGACATTTTCAAGAAATAAATAAAATAAAATTTTTCGTTTCTGATGAATATATAAAACGTGATAAACAATAAAAAAAATTCTGAGTAAAAAATTGAAAATTCAGCAGAAAAATTTTTAGATTAAAGTTATTTAAGAAAGAAATTTTACATATATTTTACAATAACTTTTATAATATACTGTATAATTTGAAATATTTTGATATAAATAATGAACAATACTCATCTTTTAACTACAATATATACATTGAATATCAGACAAAAGACAAATTTACCTTTCAAGAAACGAACAGTTGCAAATATTGTTTGTATTAAATTAATTCTGACTGTAGTCTATTTACACCGATTGTGTTCCGACACGTGATTCAGTCATCACAACATAAAGTAAAATTACACTTGTGGGGCTTTTTGACCTCATGATGTAGCGACATCTCGTGGTGAAAAGCAGAACTACGGCTACGGAATCGTTCTGTAACAATCCGCTAGTAATGCTATGTAGATGGTCTCAGTTTAAATCTGTGCTATTGTTAAAATACGATTTCCTGTAAACAGAAGTGTTATTATTACCCGTTTACATTACATTAGCATTGAAAAATACACACTAATACTACATTAAAAATTTCAATGACGTCTCTAAGAACACCGAAAGAGACAGAAACAAAAATATAACAAGTAAGACGTTACGTGTATTGAAATTAAACGAAAAGAAAGTAGTGTAACGCATTGTCTGATGATCTCGATTGGATAAGGCATAAACAGTACTTTCGAATTTCAAAATACTGTATCTAATGAGAAGTTCCAAATGCTTGTTCAAGACTTTATTTAACTGAGCTTCTGATATAATAGTTTCTTTGTTTTGGATTCGTATCTAACCCGAACAAACCCTAAACAACAAAAAGGTATTTATCATTATTTTTATACATCTCTGTTGTAAGTTAGTTGTATATTTCCAAAAATGATGTATAAATAAATGAATGACTAATGTGTTAAAAACAAATATTAAAGTTTATATCATCTTGATTACCAAAGAACCATCAAAACTCAAGTTATATTTTCTAGGAGCTATTGTACCAAAAAACGCTGCATTTTTCTAAAAAAAAAAAAAAAAATCTATATTCTATGAACAAAGAAGAGCACATTTTAACTTAAATTTTGATTAGTCGAAAAATTTATTAAAATTCATACACCTACACACTTATCTAATTTTTTAGCAATATCCAATGAAAATAGATTTCACAATTCTTAAAAAATCTTGTCATCAATTAACACAAACTCTTGGCCTTATTCGTTTGTACTTAATACTAAAATAAAACTCATTTCACTTAAAATATACCAATTTCTTTATTATTTAAATGGTTATGCATTTTTTTCTAATTATTCCGATTTAATTAAGTAGGAAATCCCAATATATTTAATAAACTCTGTAACTTTTGAATCGGAGAAAGAACGTCTATACATTTGCTTGAATGACAACTTTCAATATAATTGGTTTTTCTTGGTAGATGAACCTCGTTGTTTAGATAAGTGTCGAAACACGAACCATGAAGATGGAGACATTCGTTCGCTCTATTTACGATGGATGAAATTACAAAAGCGTGGTAAGTACTGTTTTTAATTTTGAATACTTTTACCAAATATTGTACCGTATTTACTCGCATATAATAGAAGAGATAAAAAATAAATAAAAATTTTTTATCTCTTCAAAATCCTAGGTCGTTTTTACGCGAGAGCAAAGGATTCTTTTCGTTTTTAAATAATTTTAGTGAACCGTGTATACTTTATGCTGTCGTTATAAGTCTACAGTTTATTTATCGTAAGTTGATACCTATTGTAAACAAATTAAGGCACACTTTCCTTTATCTATCGGTTTAATCCTACGTCTATTAATTAAAAACCGCGTTGTATCTCATTCGTTGGCAGAAAATAGTTTCTAGTTATTTATAAAAGCATCAATGAAATACAGGTCCCTTAGCGATAATTATAAATGTAGTTATTTTATATTATTTAAAGTGTGTCACAATATTTGATGTATTTTACTTGAATTTTTTGTGGTATTTTTGAATTAAAGATCAGAATTTATTTATGCTACCATATATTTTAACATGATAGTGTAATCCTATGGTCTTAGACACCTCAATAACTCTTGGAGCATGTACAATACTCTATACCTACTGAGTGTTTTAGAGGCTGATTCTTGTATAACCTGTTGGTGTTTCGGATGTGTTGCTCTTTCTTGTACAATTATTATGTGCTTACGACACTGAGGAGCGGTTGGGATATAATGCAACAACCTGAATCATAGTTCCTAACCGAAAAATTTGCTATCAGACCGTCTACCATAATTTTGGATTACAGAGACGTTTTACATAGATACGTAAAGTGTTATTTTTAACGAATATTAACACATTCTGAATCATTAAAAATAAACTTTTTTGGTCATGAGAGTTATAATGTTTTTGTTTTGTCTTTCGTTTATCACGTATTAAAGCAAACGTGAATGTTTGCCTTAGTACTTGCATTTGATAATATTTTATTTGTGATTAAACGAAATAAAATTAGAATTGTATTAATAAATCTAATTTTCTTTATTTTGATCTCTAATGTCACACCTCGTTTTATACTTGAGTAAATATGGTAATTTATTTCATGTGTATAATTACTGAAACACAAGAAATAGACATACTGAACTTCGACACGAAAGACTTACAGAGTCATTACTTAACTGCTAAGCTTACTTGAATAAAAGTAACAACGGAAATAAAATTGTCAATATTTCCAGCTATTGAAGGCATTTATATTTGTCAGTGGTGTGCCGTCATTAGAAGCGTTGGAAGCGCCGCTTCCCTCGTATTCTCTAAAAAATAAATAAATATTAATTTTAATTATATGAAAATAATCGCACAATATTTTGTTATAACCGCATTATATATCTTATTACAAATTTCTATACTACACGTGGAAAAAAACAAAGAAAAAATTGCTATTGTATATTAGTGGCGGAGTGTAATCTCCTGTATTTTCAGATTACGAAAAGCCAGATTTGCGCATGCGCTTTACAGAGCACCAACCTCACCCGGTTTAGCCGGTGGAAGCCTACGACCTTGGGTGAAAGCTGCACACATATAAAGATTACAATTCTATCAAGGACCGGTTCTGGGCTGTTAGCCGCCTGCCCACTAGATATTTCGATTACGTGAATAATGAGTAGATTTATAACTTAACCCAACCGATAAGAATTTACTGGTATGTTTTTACGATAGTTCTGTATAGTTGACAGGAGTTTAAAAAATCCATTAAAATATTTGATATATTTATTCCGCTCTCCGATTTTATATTACTCACGGATTTCGATGTTAAACCAGTGATATTACGATTTCGTACATCCCATCTTTAAGGGGATGTAGAAAAAAACGTGTACAATTCTTGTATAATGTTAAAAAATTAACCGTTACTTTGACAGCGTCATTTACAACTAAATTTAATGAATGAGAGAGATGCACGAGGTACAGAAAAGGCTCTAGAATTTATTTTCCTTAAATTTACGATTTATGTATCCGTTTGTCATAAAAATTTGTCTTTCCACTTTTTTCCCGAGACTACAAATATTCGAGTACAAAGTAACCGGTTTCGACTTATTTCTACTTAAGAAGTAGTTAAATAATTAAGCGATTAGGGAATTGGGGACATAAACAAAACCCTGATGAAAGAGCCGGAATATTACTTAAACAAAAGCTTAACCGAACCAATCTATAGCCGAGTACAGTGGGGACTGATTTCTTCGAAATACTGTATTAGATGTAATAAAGACAGAAATTTTTCCAGTTCAACGAGAGTGACCGAAAAGTTGTAAATTTTGGAAATTTCCGTGGACAACACCTGGTCCTAAAACGAATTAGTTAGAAAACAAAAGACGGACAATCTATTAAGTTTAACATATAGACTTTTACAGCTATGGTGAGAAACGTTTAAAATTTACAAGAACCCTGTCGCGTCTTTTGAGGTATATTAGTGATGCGACAAAAGAAACATTTGACATTGCCAAATCCCGAGGGTATCGGCACCCTCGGGATTTGGCAGCCCGCGTGCATGTACAGTACACACCGCACACCTAGCAGGACCGTCTCTGATTCCACTCGTAGGGAGCTATTTGACTAAGTGATTAAGATTTAAAGAGTAAAGAATATTTTATGTTATTTTCATGTACGTTTCATTACAAAGTTATATTTAATTATAATTTTCTTTAAAAGTATATTCATACAATTGAAGAATGTTTTGTACCAGGTATGTATATCCACCACACATTTTATTTCACCAAGTAAGTTTTTATAATTTTATTTTTAATTTTAGCCCTTATATCGTGGCTAGCGATTCGGAATGTAATTGCGATATTGAAAATTTATTTTAAAAAAGTTTTGGCTCGAGATCATATAATGAAAAAGAAAACATTATTAAAAGAGAAAGGCCAATGCCTAAGTTAAATATAAACACTTCAATAAAAAAATTTGTTCGACATTTTCACGATAAAATGGCTCTGTAAATGCATAAAAATGCATTTACAGAGTGAAATTAGTGTGTGGAATAAGAATGTCTTTGACAATTTAGCTGGCAAAAGACACGAAAAATCGTCGATTCTTTCGTATTTGAAGCAATTTGGAAATCGAAGCGGAATAGAATTTAACATTAGTAAATAATATAAAATAAATATTGAAAATTATAACGAGATAGTTACGGTTAATAGATATATTATATCTAAATAAATAGATGTTATATGTTTTTATCAAAGCAAGAATTGGCATTTAGAGGGCATATGGAATATATTGGATCTAATAACAGGTAATTATAATGAACTTGTTTATTAAGTACGTCAGATAAATAATCTTTTAAAAATACATTTAAAAAAAGAATCAACTGATTGCCCCTGGATGTCGGCTTCTTATAGAAACACAGCTTCCCTATCATCAAATGTCACGGCACGCCCCTGTAGCTAGGTAATGTACACATTAACGACTTTCGAGGTTTAGCGATAACATATCCATAAAATATACAAAAAAAAAATAACTCATTAAAAGCTGCTAAATAAATATACAGTATTAAATTTCAAAATGAATAAAGTCACTTGTTGGCATACGTTTTATAAACCAAATAAAGCAAATTAGGTATGAAAGTAAAATCTAGATACACAGAAAACTTAAAATATTTGGATCAATCTTTAGTTGATACAATTATTATTGATTGAAAGTTCTATAGGACACATCATTTGTACTGACACTTTTGTTTACTTAGAATCATTCGTAATATTACATCAGAAGTTTGTTATGCATTTATTTAATTTATGAGTCTCATCTAGTAGCCAATTCTAAAACAGACAAAATTTTTTGCAGTCGAACCGAATAGAACCATCCATAAATAACACATAAAAAATATTCCTGGTGATCTCCACTTAACTTAGCCAGGTGACATCTTTCGACATCTTTTGCTATGACTTAACTTTAGACAAAGAGTTCGTACTTTTAACTTTTGAACTGACCATTGTAAACATTACCAGGCAGATCCGCTGACTTTAAATGATTAAACTGGAAACAAATCTATTAATTAATTCAGATTTTCTGATTTATTAAAATGTCTTATAAAATTCACATGATGAAAGAAGCAGATAATTAGCAAAATTTAGCACAATAACTAAACTGGGAACAAACCTATTAATTAATTCAGATTTTCTGATTTATTAAAATCTCTTATGAAATTCACATGATGAAAGAAGCAGATAATTAGCAAAATTTAGCACAATAAATATTTATATATATTAATATTTTCCAAAGGTATTGAGTATCAGCTATTTAGTGAACTCATTTGCATAAAAACTAAAACATGATTGACGTAACCGTTTCTATTCCGTTGAACTTAATCTGAGAAAGTGTTCGTTTTGAGTGTCAAGTATCGAGGAAGAAATTCGTTGACTAAAATTTGAGAGATTCGGAGAATATTCTTTATTATTCGTACGAGTATCTACTAATACGCGTATTATTGTAAGGGGCGAAATAAGATGTCAAACGTGATAAAACAACGATTTAACTTTCACGAAGTGACTATATTCAACGAGAATGGAGAATATGGCCCTGTACACACTAGGCGTTTTTCAACGCGCGTTAAACGCTCGTAAAACGCCGAGCGTTTAGCGGAGCGTGCGCACTGGCTCGGTTTGGAAATGGATGTGGAAGTGATTGCTTGTGTGTGGCTCCACTATCGTCGCTATAAAAGACGACGGCGGAGGCAAAGAGAATTTTGGGTGCACCCAATATTACGAGATAGACTGACGCATGAAATGTTTGCGACGTTGTATCCAAAACTAAGACAAAATAAATTCAAGTTTTTTAATTCTTTTAAAATATCTATAAAATCCTTTGACGATGGTTGGTCTCTTTTAGATTTCATCAATAAATAGATCAGTATCGAAATGATCGTTCTCCATTTCAGCACATATAT
>NW_019384949.1:338672-347514 GCF_000671375.1 Centruroides sculpturatus | reverse complement strand
AATTCAATGACATACTGGAAAAATAGTTTTAAAATATTTAGTCAAATTTTTATAGTCATAAATTTAAAAATAAATGCTTTATTGGAGTTGGCAACTTAAAGCAAGATATCACTAAGAGACAGTGAAAAGCGCTTTGATACCTAATGAACTCCAATAAAGAAAACTTTTGAGTTTATGGTATTTTAATTATATTTACTACATGTTAAAAAATAAAAAATGTGAATTTGCTTACATTTAAAACTGAGTGTTTACAGAAGAAAAAGAAATTTTTACTCTTGAATCCAATGTTTGCCTTCATAAGATAAAGTAATATTGAAGGCTGAAAAATAGAAAAAGAGTTTCATAAATATAGGCCTATTAAATTAATTAAATACATAATTTAAAAATAATAATTATCAGTAATATTGAATACATTCATGTCATGCCGATCTGTCCGAAAATAAATATCCAAGATACAGGAGTGAAATTCTTCCACCTAAGAAAAAGAAATATTTCATTAGGGAATAATTATGATTATTGTTTTGTATATAAAAAAGGAAGAAAGCTAAGAATACAATGGAACCTGGTTCGGTTGAATCAGGTCGGAAGAAAGAATCAAGATATTTTTTAAACAAGTTTTCTCTAACGTTAATATTTTCACATGAAATAGGAATATAATCGTTTTTTTTTCAAATTAAGTTATTAAAAATCCATTTATTTATTACGTCGGTTAACCTAGAATCAAATTAAACAAAAATTTTCGAGAAAAAATAGCTTCGAACGGTAGATAGAGAATCTAGATTACCCACGCTGTGTGGAAGCCATCACACTGAAAACCACCATCCCCGTTTTCGAAGTTATGTGTTATGATGATGTTCGTATTTAGTCATTTGTAGTTTAGTAAAGTTTCTAATTAGCTTATCCTTTACATAAACGTTAATTATTTCATTTAAATTAAAATTTCGGAAATTTCATAAAGACACTAATACCAAACCCCACTCAATTGAACAGTTCGACGAATACGAGTGAACCGGTTTGATTTTACTAAATTCCACTGTATTTATCTAAATTACACGATATCGATATTTAAAACAGTTTAATTAATTAAAACATTGTACTATTTAATGATTGATGGCTCAAGAACTGAAATAATTATATAAAGAATTGTTATATATAAATATTATTGCTTAACATTTCTTTTTAATTCAATTCTCTTTAATGCTAAGTATCGAAATAAAAGTAAATTGAAATAATCAAACTCTTTACATGGTTTTCATTTTAATGTTCGTTTATAGTATAGTATTTGATTTATATAACTGCAAAATTTATCTCGCGTTACGGTTTATCACACCGTGAGACCAATCGAACACAATTAAAACTTCTTTATTCCACCAATGGACACAATTTAAAAAATTTTTTAAATAAATTAGATTGAATATGATAAACCCTTACGTAATATAATTGTTATAAATATAAATCAAATAATATAATATAATATAATAAATGAATTATAAGTACAAAATAATCTAAAATTCTTAACATTTGCCGTCTTTATTTTTCCCCCGACCAACGCCGGGTTAATCTGTTAGTTATTAAATAAATTTAAACATTTAAGAAATTGATACGCAAAACGCAACATACCTTTGAAGGAATTCTTGTAAGATACAGAACATAAATCAGTATTACAATTCCCAACCAAGTACTAATAAAAATCGTAATAAACAGCTCGAATGTTAAGGAATGAGTAACTAACACAAACAGAAAGATAACACTTGCCACAGGTAATATAACAATTATAAATACCATGTGTAAATTTTGAAAAATTTTATCGACTTCTTTTATCAATAAGAAAACGCGCGCAATTTCATTAAGTACAGTTGCGCTTTCTACCGAAACATGTCTTTTTATTTTTGTTGTTATATCTTCAACATACGTTTTTAATAAACGAACACTTAGGTATGTGAGTATGCATAGAAAACCGCAGCCGTGACCGATTACATTGCTGAGAATGAGTGAACCCATAACAAAATGGAACACGCAGAAACATTCTCTAGAAATGTGTCTATTATAACCGTAATAATTCCTGCCAAATATATACAGACTAGGTAGGCCAACGGAAGCCAATACAGTCACGAAAGTAAAATAGGATATAATATAATCCTGATATCTTAATAAACCAGAGATCATTCGACGTGAGCATTTTACATTTCGACTGACTTTCACTATAATTGTTTTGATGAAAGAGGCGTTTACATTGTACAGAATCGAAAATATTGGCGATAAAAGTAACAGGAGACTGGTGTTATAGCGAATGTTCCTTCCAAACATGTTCCAAAATTGAGGAACTCCACAAAATTCGGAAAATTTATCAAATTTGATAATGTAAATTGATATATCTTCTGATACGACGAATAAGATTAAGGACATTAAGAAGAAGTAAGTATGAAAGAATAAGATTTTAATCTATAAGAGATCCTTCCTTGAATTTAAGTATATTCCAAATATCTGTAAAACTTTAATGTAAGGTTGAATTGCATGGAAAAGAGAATGCTCCATGTCGGGTGTTTCGCTACCTAACACGAGATTCGATTATTCTTGGACATATTGTACGGCTCATTATATTTATGCTGGTTCCGCTTTATACTGAAATGAATTTTCTTAAAATATGAACAATCGAAGACTGTTAAATATTCATGTAATAAATTAAGCCTGTATATTAACACAATTAGCTTGAAGAACAAAGAGGACATTCTTGTTGCTATAATATCAATTATGTTTACCCATTAGTAAGTTTTATTTCCAGGGACTTTTTTAATTGATTTAACTTTACCACGAAAATTCTTACATTAACATATCATTATCGTTAAAATTTTTGAAATTGTATTGCTAATTTTATATTGAAAAAAATATATTTTTAATCGAGCTTTTCAAATTCATGATCTTTCTATGTTATTCAGTCTGAAAACAACGGTTTTTCTTCTAGTTTATCAGATTGTAATGGCATATGCTTTAGTTTAAATGCTTCTTATGAAACATAATGTAGAGAGTGCCTACTGTTAGAAAACGTTGATTATCTGATAAATGCCAACTTTTTTGTATAACAATATGTTTTTAGTCGATATATTGCGAGTGTAAGATCGGGAAGTTCCGGTCTATTCCTTCCACGATCAGGATGATCGTGTGAATGATGATTTCGGAAAAGATCCGGGTGATTTTTGTTTCATGTCATGTTCCTGACACCACTTAATTATTTATGCGAACTAAGACGTGTTAAAGTTTGTATTATCTTCCGAGTGGACGAAGATTTAAATGATTCTTTTTAACCGGAACTTAGGAGGGTTTACTCAACGGAATATGTGAGGTCGACAATGGAGTTAGGCAATAAGTCATTAAATAAAATTATAAAAAATACGACATTTTTACAAAGGTGAGTACCTTGTTTCTGTCAGTCTTTCCGCCGTTTCATTTGTACACCATCAGCGATCCTTAAGACAATACACAAAATTTTCCGGGGACGACCTTCCTTTTAAGGCTACTGCCTCGATAAAAAAATGTAAAAACAGGCAAAGCGTCCTCTGGTGTTCGTTGCCACTGTCACAATATCACATTTTAAATAAAAAAATAGTAACATTCTAATTTTAAATAAAAAATAGTAACATTCTATCACATTTTAAATAAAAAAAATAGTAACATTCTAATTTTAAATAAAAAATAGTAACATTCTATAAACATTAACATTCTAATAAAGTTCATTTTAAAACTAATAATTTGAGTGATTTTCAACTGTTGCAAACATTGAACTATAGTTATTTATTTGTAACGATACAAAATTTAAATAGAGATGATCATTCTTATTCATTCGAATGAGAAGGAACCGCATTCGATTTCGTATTGGAAAGTTGTTCTTGGTCGTTACTTTAAATTAGATAATTGTTTTTCATCTTATTACTCGTTCATAATTGTTTTCATAGGAATTAAAATTAGAAGTAGATGTTCTCGATTATCTTTAATTTGAATGTAATAAATTATGTGAATTAAATTATGCACAATATTATGTATGACACGCATGCTAAATTTTTTGTCAATCTAACACTAATCATTTTTTACACACAATATTAAAGAGTTTATTATATTTTACACCTGATACTTCACAATCTACAAAACAAGGTATTACTGTACTGTATTTTCACACAATAGAAATTATATTAAGCGATATCTTCATATCGTTATCATTAAAAGTCTGCTTGTCTTTCGCGAGAAAGTACGGAGAATTTCTTGCAATGAACACTAAAATTTTCTAAGGAGAAAAAGTAATAGGAGTTTAATTTTTTAAACCGTCCACAGACTTTCGATTATGTAAATGGAAACAAAAGTTAGCGTATGTTCTCTTTATTCCTGATACGTGCTGTTAATGAACATAAAATATTTGTTCCACGATAAGTATAAAGGAAAGTCTCTCTTATTGGCCATATGGCGAATGTAAAATTTATACGAAATGTATTTAAATTATATTTTAATTATACTTTGTAGTTATTTTATTATTGGTTGTATTAAAATATATTAACAATTATCTTTCGCAAGATTCTCGAGTGGACGATAGAGTTAAAACATATTTATACATGAAATATAATTTATGTGTAATTGTATATGTTTGTCTTTTGGTCACTAAGAACGTTTTTTAAACAAAGAAAATCCTTTAAAGGTTCAGCCAATTCGGTTTAATTCCAACATTCCATTGATATGTATTATAAAACATGCCTTTGATAGAGATCGCACAAAATTCCGTTTTATATGAATTCCATGTTTTACTAGTCACTTATATTTTACAAATACGTGAGCCGTACACAGCCCGGCACACGTATTTGTAAAATTAACAATTGTGAATAACTAACAAGCAATTATTCATCGTGACATCGTTCCAATGCCGAAATGCAATTTTTTATCATATTTTTAATTTGTTTAATTTAACATATATGTTCTCCAATTCAAATTAGAAGTGGCTTGCCCCCAGGACATCAGCCTTTTTCTTTAACAACAGAGTCGTACCAGTCATCTACCTAACATTTTTCGGGGAAAAACATTAAAATTCAAATAACACGACTTCCTGTTTGCATCGGAAAATCTTTTATAGTTAATCGAGGCCTACTACTTCTAGGTTTTTATTTCTGGTCTTTAATTTCATTTATCTAACTCCGTTTTCGACATTAAGGGAAGACACACAGACAGACAACCAACGGACAACAGTGGAAATTTATGTCTACAATTTTTTCAAATTGCAGGTTCATAAACTATAATTGAATAGTGTATTTATCATTTCAAAAGTATTTTCTTTTATGTTGTAAAAGTAGATTTAAACTGTAAAACTGTATTTTAGGTATTATTGAACATATCAGACCAGTAATTTAAGGTAAATTTCATTCTAACAATACGATTGTTTGCTATAAATGTACAGTTTTATTAAAGTTAATTTTAATCAAAAATAGTATAGAATTTTATTTTTGTATTTATCTTCCTAATACTATTCTTTACCAAAGACATGGAAACTCCGGTGGAAAATGCCATTTTCCACCGGACTGTCCTTCTCGTTTAATAACATTGCTAGATTGTGACACTTTCTGTCTCTAGAGTATTGACACGAAACTATTTTCGGTATGTCTTTCGTGCGCATGCTATTCGAAAAAAGGCACATCGAGTGGCATTCGGTAGCAGTCAAGTCTAGCCTTAGTAAGTCACTAGTTTTAGGTGATGGCCTGTCTTGACTACAACAACATGGATGAGGATAAAATTCCGACATAAATATGAGGGTCAGGATTAGTGAGTTGACAATAATAATGACGTAACAAGAATCACGTAGATGTCAGAACCTGATACCTTTCGTGAAAATTAGGAGGACAAATACGACAACAAAAGGGAAAATAGCACGACAGTACGATTGTTCTCGAAGTATTTAGAAATTGTTTATGAGAATTCTGGGATGGATTTTCGACGATTATCTTGTTTAAGCTATTCGTTGAAAATCCATCCCAGGACCCGTTCTATTTGTTTGCTAAGAAAACGTTTTTTAACATTTTCTAAGCAAACAAACAAAACGAAACCTCTATTAAAGTTTAATTCTCTCTAAGATTCTGGAACTCTCTTAAATTCGTTCTGAAATCTTACTCGTAACGCGAAACATTCGTTAACCGAAACCATTTTTCCCATATAAATTAATGTAAAATAACGTTTATTCAAAGAAAGTTATACAAAATACTTTGTTAAGGAGCGTGAATCATCTTCAACTTTTCTTTTAGCCCGAAATGAACTTACCTGAAACATGAAGTCAATTTGTAGAAACAAAATCGAAATTTAATTTGGAATTGGTCATTAAATTTAACACGAGATGGCAGCGTAACTGCCTACCTTCAATGAAGTTTATTATTTTCTAATATTTAATACAGTCGACCCCCATATAATTACGGCCCCTATAATTACGATTCCTATAAAACTACGAAAAAATATACGTATTTTGGAAATGTTGAGTCGGATTAGTGTAGAATCGATTAATTTTATGGAAGAAAACCTTTCAATCAGCCGTAATCCGTAAACTTGACACGTGTCGGGCTGTGATTGGAACGACTTGTAAGAAATCGGATTCCTAATAAATTGAAACGTGTCTATATCTTATAGGGGGGTCGACTGTAATAGCCTTTACATAGTCCAAAAATTTGGCATATCTTTTGACGTGTGTTTATTATAATAATCATTTTTATACATATTATGTAAATCTGACATTTAATTTTAATTAGTAGATTACATATTATAGGCAATTCATTAGATACTTTAGTACAGGATAACAGAAAATAAAATACACAAAAATAATATTTTGAAAAACACCATAAATTAATTTTATCTTTTACTTAAATCTCGTCAAATCCTTTTTCTTATTGAACAGAAACCTACTCGGCAAAATAAGTAATCGAGTAACAAACACCTTATTCTTTGCCGAGGGAGTTTAATGTCTTCTATTAGTATTATACAAAACAAAAGAAAATTTAAAAAATATTACTTAATACTTCGTCTTTGTACTTAAACATATCCATTTATAAAACAGGCATGAAAATAAAGCAACATCATTAAAATTGCCACAAAATAAAATACATTAATGTAAATTTTTAAATAATATGNCGCGGATTTTGCAAGCAAACTTCATTTATATTCAGTATTACGACAACCATAGTAATTGTTATATTACATTTACCGCTGAGAATAATGAAAATTGATGAGAATCAATCGAACTATTCTCAATTTGATCGATTTTCTGGAACTTTTACAATCGTTCTATAATCGAACCAATATGCAATAACAAATTCCAGTTTAAAACGGTCCGAACATTTGGTTAAAAAATCGAAATATATATAAATACTTATAACATTGTCTGAAATGTTATCAATTTAACATACCTAAGTACTCAATGAAGACTAAACGCACTTCAGGTATTAATGTACACAATCTAAAAGATATTATTATATCTTTTTCTGCTTTTTTCACAAAATAAAATACATTAATGTAAATTTTTAAATAATATGACAATAAAAATTTTGGTCCGAACATTTGGTTAAAAAATCGAAATATATGAAAATACTTATAACATTGTCTGAAATGTTATCAATTTAACATACCTAAGTACTCAATGAAGACTAAACGTAGCTGAAGACAAAAAAACGCATAGAAAATAGTACAGTAGAAGCCGTTCTTCCAGATAACCCTTAATCCTCTCTCTCTCTCCCCCCCGCGGGGAATTTCGAAAAATCTTTTCTTACCCCCGTATTCACCAACAGAGAGTTGACGAACTCGAGTTTAGATGTAACTCGAAGTCAGATAACGAGTTACTCTTCTTTCGTATTCAGATAAAAGTATAACTCTAGAGTTAATATTTTAAAACAATTCTGTGTTCGAGGTTAAATAAGTTTTCTTTCGTAAGCAGCGTCTTGATTGGTTGAAAGCAAACACGTGTAGAAAATGGCGGAAAGTTAAGAGGATAGTGGTGTTCGCCGTAATTTCACGAACTTTGAAAAAGAATTATTACTCGAATTAGTCGAGAAACATAAAAATATAATCGAAAACAAAAAAACAAACGCTGTTTCTTCAAAACAGAAAAGAGATACCTGGGAGGTATTAACGGAAGAATACAATGGAATCCCGGGAGTGACGCTTAGAAAAAGTAAGCAGCTATGGGACTGCTATAAAAACTTAAAAAAAAGCCGTAAAAGAACAGGCTCAGAAAAAAACCGAATTATTTAAGACAGGAGGAGGAGGAAACCCTTCTTCTGTCTTAAATAATTCGGATGTAATGTCTGAAAAACTCCTGTCGATAGGCGTTTTAACACATAATGGCTTTGATAGTGATGCCCAACCTAATACAAGAAAGTATTAAGGCATTATAATTTATAATTTTTTAAATTTTGAATTAATTAGTAATATATTTTAACAGCAGAGATAGCTGCAACTTTGTAGAAAATTCTCAAAGTATATGTGGTATATCTGCATCTGAAGTAAGTCAATGTTTATTTAGTTATCAATAAATTACTTTATAATACTTAAATGACAATTGTGCGAATATTTATAGTATACATGAAAATACTTCCTATATAAAGTCTGTACTTCACTGTACAATACACAATAAGAATATACATACATTTTATGTATAAATTACATCTATAATTTAAACTATATCATGTAATTTAAATGTAAAACTATAATATTTAATATATGAATTGTATGAAAGTTTATACTGTATGTACTATTCAAATTGTGTACATCTTAATACTTTGAAATATTGTTATAAGTTACACATTGTTTCATTCAACATTTCATTCATAAATCA
>NW_019384949.1:333601-335689 GCF_000671375.1 Centruroides sculpturatus | reverse complement strand
ATCTGAAGTAAGTCAATGTTTATTTAGTTATCAATAAATTACTTTATAATACTTAAATGACAATTGTGCAAATATTTATAGTATACATGAAAATACTTCCTATATAAAGTCTGTACTTCACTGTACAATACACAATAAGAATATACATACATTTTATGTATAAATTACATCTATAATTTAAACTATATCATGTAATTTAAATGTAAAACTATAATATTTAATATATGAATTGTATGAAAGTTTATACTGTATGTACTATTCAAATTGTGTACATCTTAATACTTTGAAATATTGTTATAAGTTACACATTGTTTCATTCAACATTTCATTCATAAATCAAAACAGTCTAGATAATTTTCAGTTACAAATGTCTTGTAACTTTTAAAAGAACTAGTATTAATATTAGTAGTTAGTAATATAGTTTTAATTCCAAGTTCACATATTTAATTTTCAAATAACATAATTTTTTATCTTGCAGGTTTCAGTTACACCACATTTACCAGAAATTACTAATGTAATGACTATGGAAGTCATTGAACCCGCTGCAGATTTTTATATTGAAAATATTGATAATCAGCAGGTAAATCTTAAAAATAATTATATTCCATAAAAAAATATTGTTTTAGCTTTTAATGAAATAATTACCTTTCAAACAGATTTCTACTAATGACAAAAGTTATCAAAGTAAAAAAAAAAGAGGAAACAGCCTGAAGCAGCTGATGCTATATATGAACATGCAAAAAGGAAAAAAGAAACTCTTGAAGAAGAGCACAGTTTAAAAATCAAATTTATGGAAGAAGAACATAACATGAAAAAGGAATTGATGAAAGCTCAGCTGAAAGTACAAGAAAAAATATTACAAATTTTAGAGAATAACCCATCTAGTTTAAACAAAAAATTCTGAATTATTGCATTTTTTTGCAAAACCTTGAACATTTCTAGTATTTAAATAGTTGTAAAGGCACATCTAAAGTTAAAAAATGAGCATTATCATCATCATGAAATAATGCTATATTTTCATCTTGTAGTGTGATACAGCTTTCTTTACTTGATTAGGTCCAAACATGTATTGAGAGATCGTGAGAGTCAAAAAGCTTGTAATTATGAGAAATCTTGCAATATTTCAGTGTCACAAATATATGAAACTAGCAGACCCTGCCACGCTTTGTTGTGGCTCAAAATGTATCTATTATAAATGTATAACACTTCCCCCGTGGGGGAGGAATTATTCGAAAAATCTCTTCTTAGTGTATACATTCTGTTGACGTACCATATTAAAACGCAGAAAACCGCATGTAAAATAGTACAAATAGAAGCAGAGTTCTTTATGGTAAGCCTTAATCCTAACCATCTCCCTTCAGTGGGGGGAATTTCGACATGTATATTATATAAAAACACGTGCGTATTCGAATGCAGCGTTGTTTCAAATTTTCAAAGGAATCTGTATGAACAAACGAACATTACATTTTTATAGATTAGTGTTGCAACGAATAGTGTATTCGGCCAAACTATTCGGCTTGATTAACGCACGAACGAAAATTGGAGCGCAAAACGCATTATGGCAAGGACCCTGCTCTCTATTATCCAGCTGTCGCCAATCGCGTTAATTCTTGACAGTTGTAGCGGACAGACAAGATCGTCATGGTAGTATGTGATAAATAATGATATCAAATGTGAATAACAATGAAATGATCTACACGTGTAAATAACGGAAAAAGAACAGAGAAGGACCGCGAAGTGAAAATGTGAAAATAAATATGAAATTGAGTTGATAACACAATCGAACAAGTCGAGGCAGCTTCAGCTTATTGCGCGCGAAATTCGCAGCCGTCAACGCCAAACAATTGTTGTCATAGACTTCGGAAAGCTAAATGCTTGTAATGAAAGTCACTTAGCATGCACGGGCGAAAGCCTGGAGCCGTTCGGGCTATCAAGCTGTCTTGAATCTGTGAAATCATAACTGATTTATACCGACGTCCTATCTGTCTCTTTTCTCCGTTATCATCAGGCTACGAGTCACGTAATTGTAAAATGGGAAATCTACGACGGAAAAGTGACGAATCGAAAGTATCGTGAGCGCATATTATG
>NW_019384949.1:326322-332174 GCF_000671375.1 Centruroides sculpturatus | reverse complement strand
CGTATTCGAATGCAGCGTTGTGTCAAAATTTCAAAGGAATCGGTAGGAACAAACGAACATTACATTTTTATTTATATAGATAGATAGAAGATGATCCGCTTTAGTTCATTTTCACAGAAAAGCGTAATGCCTCACAGAAAAGCAAACTTACGGCGTCGTACTCGTAGCGCCATCTGTTGGACATAAAAGCCTTAACCTAGATTATATCTTTTAATTTATAAGAATGTTTAACGGAATAATATACTATACAGCCTATGTCCACCCTGAAGTTCCATTCTAAATATTGGTGAAAGAATTTTTGAAATCGGATGAGTAGTTTCGGAGATTACCTGCTACATCCAAAGTTACTTACAAACATTACCTCTTTATAATATTAGTATAGATAGATTACTCTCTAACTTGTGAAAATGAAGTGATGAGACAGATATCGTTACGTTAAATAAGGGACTGCTTGATTATCATGCCAACCGTAATAATAATTTTGGTAAAAATGTAGCACGATTTTTACACGTTAAATAATTAAAGAAAAATTCTTTAATTATGTTGCATAAAATTTACAAGTTACAAAACTTACAATATGGTACTTGTAACCTTTCGCAGTACTTTTAGCGATTTAATCATCGTAAATAACTATGAAACCAAAGTTGCATAAGACTAGTAACTTGCAAAAAAAGTTGTAATTTCTAAGTTATAAAGCTTGTAACAATTACAATCGTTTTATGCAACAGGATCTTTATATGCTCGAGGTCATATCTTCGGTATTCTGTATTGAATTTTCCTCCCTTTCTCAGGATTATCTACATAAACACATTTGTTTTTACTTCGCTGTCTTTATCTTTATATATTCTATAGCATTTGTTTAAAAAATTCATACTATTTTTTTTATTTTTGGGCTGCAATTTGAAAAAATTGTAGACCTATAAATTTGCACTGTCATCCGTCCGTCCGTCTGTCATTCCTTACTTTCGAGAAGGAAGTTAGATGAAGTCGAAAAAAGATATGAGACCTCAGAGGTAGGAGGCCCCGATTAATTATACAAACTTTCGATGCAAACTGGAAGTTACATTATTTCATTTCAAAAACTTCCCCAAAGGAGTTAGATTACAGGCTCGACTCGATTGTTAAAGAAAAATATGATGTACAGAAGTAAACCACTACTAATTTGAGGTGGAGAGCGTATATTTTAAATAGTAGTGGAGTCTTAGCCTAAGGCTAAGACTCCACTACTATTTAAGTCTTAGCCTATTTAAGTCTCCACTACTATTTAAGTCTTAGCCTAAGGCTAAGACTCCACTACAACTGAATACTGTTTCGGAGTTTGGGAATATATAAATTTACTAATGAACTGATTTTATTGATTAACCTCGCTTGGTCAGGCAAAATCGTTAATCTGGAACGGAACAGCTTTGAAACTAAACGTGCAGAATAACCAGTTTTCTACCTATTCTTTGAGGTTCTGAAATCTCTTTTTGCACATCAAAATTATTATCTCGAACATTTTCAGTCGACAATAAAACATTTGGAACGATGGAGCAGTAGCACTTTCTGCCGGTTTCGATTTCCCTCCAAATCGTTCTTTCTTACTTGTTTTCCCTTCACTTTATTGTTTTAGAATGATGAGACGTAACAATGTTATCGGTGCTCTTGGGAAATACCTAAACTGGAGCCCCTTTTTAGCTTATTTTACTTTAAAGTAGAAAACTGATTAGAAACGTAAGAAATAGTTTAATTTTAAATAAGAATTCATTATAGAAAAGCAAAACATAACTGAATGTAAAATATTCAACATGTACTGTACAGTACAGGGTGAGCATGAATTATCTACAGTGCCTACAAATCCGATGTTCAGATATAGATGGAGCCACAATTGTTTTATTAAATATTTATAAGAATACTGACCATTGTATACTTAACCAACGTACAGTACATGTAGAATGAAGCAAAATAAATAAATAAATAAATGCAAAAATGTGATTAAAATATACTGCATCGTATTTTAACATAAATTTCCATCGCACATTCAATCTAAATATGGCCTGGAAATTTATTCTTTTAAATATACACTGAGTGGCCAAAAAATTAGAGACACCCTCTAGTAACGAGTTGGTTCACCTTTAGCTCTGATCACAGCCGATATTCTTCTTGGTATGGACTCAACAAGTTGCTGATACCGTTGCTGAGGAATGTTGGCCCATGCTAACATAATGGCAGCTCAGATTGGATAGTGGCGTTTCCAAACTTTGAAGTGATCTTATGACTTCACAAATGCTCTGAAGGATTGAGGTCAGGAGACTGAGCTGGCCATGAACGCAGGTTAAACTATGATTGATGTTCCTTAAACCAATTTGAGACCAATCGAGCTTGGTGACAAAGTGCATTGTCCTATTGAAAGTGACCATCTCCATCAGGGAACATTACAGCCATAAACGAGTGTACGTGATCGGCAATGATGCTTGAGGTAAGCTTTTCTATTCAGAGATGTGTCCACAAATATCAAGGGACCCAGTGTACTCCAGGAAAACATTCCCCACACTATAATTCCACCGCCACCAGCCTGAAAGGTTGTCAAAAGGAGGGGGGATCCATGAATTAGTGCTGTTTGTGCCATATTCTGATTCTGCCATCTGCATGATGGAGCAGGAAACAAGATTCATCAGACCAGCCTACTTTTTCCAGTCTTCAAGTGACAAATTTCATCGTTCCTGGGCCCATAACAGGCGTCTTTTCCTATTTTTCTGTGATACCAAAGGCACTCTTGATGGTCGCCTGCTGCTTAAGCCTATCCTTTTCAAAGTATGTTTTGTTATGCGTTGGGATATGCTTTGTGATGCACCTGTATTGAATTCAGCTGTAATTTGTCGTGTTGTTGCCCTTCTGTTGCTGCGAACTATGCGGACTATGCCTTTCACCTCTCTCGTTTACCAGCTTTTTCGACCAGAATTGTCCTTATCACTTGTAGTTTTTATTTCTCAACTCCCACTCTCTAAACACCCGAGATACTGTTGGGCGAGAAAATCATAAAAGAGTCATTGTTTCAGAGATGCTGACAACAGCTCTTTNGACTAAGAATGGACTTCATTTGCACATCTTTTGGAATATGCTAATATGTAATAATGAACAAATATCCGAATTAGATACGAACTTATAAAATCTAGTTATTGAAAAATCTTACCTTGGTTACGAATATCACTCTGTTTCTCAAGATTTCGCTGGCTATATTTTTCCATAAAGTGCATACTCGTTTGCATCGTATTAAATCTTCATTATTCAAGCAATCAAGGATATATTTAACTATATTAGGAAGATTTTGTAATACATATTCCGCTCGACACTGGGAGAATGAAGACAAAGATTCAAGTTCATCTTTCACGTTTTCTTTCTTTGTCATTTTACTCTTGATATCGTTACTGTAAAAGAGAGTTTGCACTTTTAGGATTTTAAAAAATTAAATGTACACATTATTTACAAAAATCAATATTTATAAAACAAATTTATTTTTATTTGATACTTTATACAATTTCTTTTAGNCATCAACCCAAGGTCGTAGGCTTCCACCGGCTAAACCGGGTGAGGTTGGTGCTCTGTAAAACGCGTGTGCAAATCTGGCTTTTTGGAATCTGACAATACAGAGATTCCACTCCGCCACTAATATTCGAATATGCAATAGCAATCTTATTTTTTCACGTGTAGTATAGAAATTTGTAATAAGATACATAATGCGGTTATGATAAAATATTGTGCGATTATTTTCGTATAATTAAAATTAATATGTATTTATTTTTTATGAAATACAAGGGAAGCGGCGCTTCCACCGCTTCTAATGACGGCACGCCACTGACACATTATTTACAAAAATCAATATTTATAAAACAAATTTATTTTTATTTGATACTTTATACAATTTCTTTTAGCAAGAATATGTAGGCTTATATTTTTATTTTCCTGCTGTTATATACTGTATAGCAGAAACTATAAGGAGGGGGTAAGTATGGCGATCGGTCAAAAAATGATCTCCCCAAGATTTTTACATTTTTAGAATTGAAAGACTGGAAACTCGAGAAGCAAATGCAAGGAAATTTGGGTTGTTTTTTTGTATGTGTAGATTGTTTGTTTGTGTGTGGGGAATGTTTGCCCATTTTGAAGTTCAATAACTCCTGTGCTATTTGTCAAAATTTTCTAAAATTTTGCAAGGAGGTTTGTGAATTAGGGAGATTTCTTTTGTTAAATTTTGGCGATTAAAGGTCCAGCGAGTGGGAAGATGAAGGTGGTCGTGTGTATCATCAGTAGGGTCGGATTTGATGACGATTTTACTCGATACTGGCATTTACAATTTTTCTTTAGTAAAATCTGTTCCTACCCTTAAAATTAAGCTTTTTTCCCCATTTTATAATAATAAAAAATATAAAAAGATTTTANGATACAATAACCACGATTATTATTTTAAAAAGTTTACATTAGGCTTAAAATCGACGAAAATTCAACGCGAAGCGACACGCAACGGAGAAATATTTCGACATGGGATATTTTTCCGTACATAATCGGTTATCCGAACAACCCCAGTCTCCAATTGATTCGGATAAACGACGCTCTACTGTAATTACAATGAGCAATTATTATATTGTGAGATCGTCACAGTGCTAGGCTGCAATTTTTAATTTATTTCATTTAAAATATACGCTCTCCACCTCAAATTAGTAGTGGTTTACTTCTGTACATCATATTTTTCTTTAACAATCGAGTCGAGCCTGTAATCTAACTCCTTTGGGGAAGTTTTTGAAATGAAATAATGTAACTTCCAGTTTGCATCGAAAGTTTGTATAATTAATCGGGGCCTCCTACCTCTGAGGTCTCATATCTTTTTTCGACTTCATCTAACTTCCTTCTCGAAAGTAAGGAATGACAGACGGACGGACGGATGACAGTGCAAATTTATAGGTCTACAATTTTTTCAAATTGCAGCCCAAAAATAAAAAAAATAGTATGAATTTTTTAAACAAATGCTATAGAATATATAAAGATAAAGACAGCGAAGTAAAAACAAATGTGTTTATGTAGATAATCCTGAGAAAGGGAGGAAAATTCAATACAGAATACCGAAGATATGACCTCGAGCATATAAAGATCCTGTTGCATAAAACGATTGTAATTGTTACAAGCTTTATAACTTAGAAATTACAACTTTTTTTGCAAGTTACTAGTCTTATGCAACTTTGGTTTCATAGTTATTTACGATGATTAAATCGCTAAAAGTACTGCGAAAGGTTACAAGTACCATATTGTAAGTTTTGTAACTTGTAAATTTTATGCAACATAATTAAAGAATTTTTCTTTAATTATTTAACGTGTAAAAATCGTGCTACATTTTTACCAAAATTATTATTACGGTTGGCATGATAATCAAGCAGTCCCTTATTTAACGTAACGATATCTGTCTCATCACTTCATTTTCACAAGTTAGAGAGTAATCTATCTATACTAATATTATAAAGAGGTAATGTTTGTAAGTAACTTTGGATGTAGCAGGTAATCTCCGAAACTACTCATCCGATTTCAAAAATTCTTTCACCAATATTTAGAATGGAACTTCAGGGTGGACATAGGCTGTATAGTATATTATTCCGTTAAACATTCTTATAAATTAAAAGATATAATCTAGGTTAAGGCTTTTATGTCCAACAGATGGCGCTACGAGTACGACGCCGTAAGTTTGCTTTTCTGTGAGGCATTACGCTTTTCTGTGAAAATGAACTAAAGCGGATCATCTTCTATCTATCTATATAAATAAAAATGTAATGTTCGTTTGTTCCTACCGATTCCTTTGAAATTTTGACACAACGCTGCATTCGAATACG
>NW_019384949.1:310770-322948 GCF_000671375.1 Centruroides sculpturatus | reverse complement strand
CTTGTAATTTCAGTAGAAATAAAGGTAAAATTCGGCCAAATAAAGTTCTGAGAATAATCATGTTCATTGCTGTACCTGAAATTGAGAAATGTTCGTTAGGTTTTTCCTTTTGAAAACCTATTTGAAACAATTACGAGTCTTTCTTTCTTTAATCATGATGTCACTTTTTCATTCCTTAATTATCATTCTGTAATTATAATTTGATAAGCAGAAAGAGGACTACAGTACTTGCATAGGTGTACATATGTAACTACAATCTTACTGGATGCCTTCACAATACTATTTTGATAATGGGTATTCTAGTCCCTTCTATGAATTTTCGATATATAAGGCGTGTTGCTTACTAATTTTTAAAGTATTCTGAACAATGAGATAAATAAATTGAAGTTTATAGAATGCCACCTTTAAGACTTCTGTAAACAAACAAAACATAAAAGTTTTTATAATCTTCTGACTATTGTTATAACTTTGTAATGCAATTTAATAAAACCATAATTTTAGTAAAATTTTGTAGTTTGTTATTAAATTCACGAATGTAATTTTATTAACATGTATACAAATATAAAGTACAGAACTGATTGGGTTCAGTTAAACCATACTAGAACGAGTGTTCCTATATGCCAAGGTCGACCACTAGACGTAAAAATGAAATTTTCTTGTTTTTCTTTTATTTTGGGAATACAGTTTGCACCAAAAAATCTACAGTTGTAATAAAACAAAATCGGCAAATTTGGAAAATATTCTTCAAACTTGTTCAACGTTAATGCCAAGTTGCATTTGCAGATGTAACTGCAAAATATGAATGCCACGCATTTTCGTTGGTTAATTTCGTAGCGTGATTTGAAGTGTTTGAACGTTTCCTCCGCATTTTGTGCCTTGATTTTCGTTTCTAATCCTTCTTCTCCGGTTAAAACAAACGAGAAAGCATTAACTCCCTCTCCAGAGAATGCTAGTGCTGTATAAGTCTCTGGTGTTCCTTCGCAACTACTGATGCCAGCAAAGGGGCATCTTGGCATCACGTTCAAAACACGCTGTTCTACTTCACCGTCTACAAACCATAGAATGCATTTGAGTTCTTCTCTAGGTATATCTATGATTTCTGACAAATCTGTCATTCCGTTAATAATGTTCTCTTGAATTTCTCTGGATGTTAACGAGAAACGATGCACTCGAATTTTTGGAAGGGATGGAATAACGGCTAACTGTGTACTTATCAATGGTGAAGGTGGTTCAGATGAATGTATCAATGGTGAAGGTGGTTCAAATGAATGTTGTCTTGCTGAAAGAAAAAATTGTTGAATATTGAATAGAGAAAGCGCATAAGATACTGCCTTAAAGAATCTTGTAAATTTATCTGAAGATCTTGCAAAATCATCGCATGTTTTACAATTTGGCAATTCACTTATTATTATTTCTGGTATAAGTTGTTTAGTGCATTTTTTCTTTATGTAAGGAAGCAACATATCCGGACTAAGAATGGACTTCATTTGCACATCTTTTGGAATATGCTAATATGTAATAATGAACAAATATCCGAATTAGATACGAACTTATAAAATCTAGTTATTGAAAAATCTTACCTTGGTTACGAATATCACTCTGTTTCTCAAGATTTCGCTGGCTATATTTTTCCATAAAGTGCATACTCGTTTGCATCGTATTAAATCTTCATTATTCAAGCAATCAAGGATATATTTAACTATATTAGGAAGATTTTGTAATACATATTCCGCTCGACACTGGGAGAATGAAGACAAAGATTCAAGTTCATCTTTCACGTTTTCTTTCTTTGTCATTTTACTCTTGATATCGTTACTGTAAAAGAGAGTTTGCACTTTTAGGATTTTAAAAAATTAAATGTACACATTATTTACAAAAATCAATATTTATAAAACAAATTTATTTTTATTTGATACTTTATACAATTTCTTTTAGCAAGAATATGTAGGCTTATATTTTTATTTTCCTGTAGTTATATATAGCAGGAAACTATAAGGAGGGGGTAAGTATGGCGATCGGTCAAAAAATGATCTCCCCAAGATTTTTACATTTTTAGAATTGAAAGACTGAAAACTCGAGAAGTAAATGCAAAGAAATTTGGGTTGTTTTTTTTTGTATGTGTAGATTGTTTGTTTGTGTGTGGGGAATGTTTGCCCATTTCGAAGCTTAATAACTCCTGTGCTAACTTTTGCCGTAAAAGCTTTTAACCCCTTAACGCCCGACTGATTTTAAGTATGATGTAATCAAGCATTAAAAATACATAAAAAAATACTTAAAAGTAAAAAAAACAAAAAAATGCGTTAATTTTGAAGAAAAAGCTTCAAATTTTATTTTCCTTTGTCTCGCCTTTCTGTGAAATTTAACAACAATGAGTCATTATTTACACAGCTGGATGACCTTGAACACAGCTGGAGTCCGATTTCCCGGGGCATTCTCATATACGTCTCGGGAGGACAAAAGTTTAAAGTAGGTTGACTATAAGCGACACGTATAATTTTAAATATTTTTAAAAATTTAAGATTTTAATTGCGATTTCCGACCCCCCTAATTAATTAAATTAATATATAAAAAAATCGATTAATTAAAAAAATTAAAAAACTATTGGAGGTCGTTTTTAACATCAGAAAGCAGCTTTAAATAACTTTACCGAAGGAAAATCCGTGTGCTACAACTTAGGAACCATGAAATAAATTTGATAAAAAACTCCCATTAAAAAACGATTAAGCTTTAATCGAGCCTTATCAAAGGCTCATTAAAATCGCGATAAATTTTTTCGCGCGGGCAAAAAATTTTGAAAAATTTGGGGACCTAAAAAACATTCCAAAAATTGAAAAAAAAATTTTTTGTCAAAAGTGGCCTTAACTACCGAATTTTATGTAACGCTATGTAACCTTGACGAGTTACCTCGTGAATGGGCGTTAGTTATGTGACCTATTTGCGTTTGCGTCTGGATTGCAGTGGAGGTCCAGCTAGCGAAGTTTTTACGGCGACGGTACTATCGAACTTATAAAGACAATAATTATATTCTACGAGTTTTTTTCTGTACTATAATTACAAATGTAGTAAAAATAATATCTTTATTTTCATATATTAACTTTTATTATCGTATTATTAATTAAGATAATATACAGCACCTATTAAGCTGAGCTTTTTTCATTATATACTCCTCTAAATTGAAGGATTTTCCTTTGGCCGTCCATATCGCGTGTTTTAGGCATCCATTATTATAATCGGGTTACCTCTTTTCGTAGATACACGAATACTTTCCGATGTTTTCGATAAATCGTTCCAGATCTATTCTAGAGTAACCACGAGGAAACGTACACAAAAGCTCGTTTTCCGCCATTTTAGCACCGTGTCACAATGACCTAGATTTCACTGACTTCTGACTGGTGGAAGGTACCGCTTTACGGCCGTATTCGCGTCGAAAGTTGAACACTGCTCAACTCGCTTTTACGCTGGTTTTACGACACGCTCGGGCGTGAAACATCAGGGTCACGTGATTAAAAGCGTTTACGGCGCGGGGTTTTACGCCGTTTTTACGGTAGTGGAGTCTCGTCCTTACCGTTATTATTATTATCTCTCAACAATATCCCCACGTGTTGTTTGAAAAAAGTATTTTTTTTTGTTTATAACAAGTATTTTTTATTGTTACTGTAGGAAGGAAAAGGACATAGCTAGTTTCTCCAGATTTTCTCTACAAACGGTAATTTTTTTCATTATTTATTCAGTATTTTTATTAATTTTTTATTGACAAGACTATGACTTGTTTATAAAATCATACTGCCTGCCGTATTACCAGCTTAGAGGTATGAAGGAGTACATGTCAGAAGTTGCAATTTGGCACAGAGTATTTGGTGCCCAAATCATGCGCGCATAAAAAAACAAAACAGACTTGTAGGTACTCAGGGGACTGAGAACCGAGTCAGAATAAAATTCAAAGTAGCGACACACTCTACAAACAGGCAGTGCGTGATTTGCGCATGCGTTGCTGGTTGGGAAGTTGGAAACGCAACGGCAGTTACGCTAATGAAAAAAGGTTGGAAACCGCTGCTCTTAAGACGAAAAATAATGAACAATGTGAACGCTTTGGCGATCGTTTAGAATCTGTGGTCGTTGTCGTCGGCAGTGTGAATGCAGCCTAGTCTAGACTCCACATTACCTGAAAACAGAAACTCAGAAACAAAACTGAAACATACAGAGTGTTTGTTTCAGTTATGTTTTCGTTTTAACTTGACTCCACTAGCACAGAAATGAACGTTACGTGGAAATGCGCCATCTGTTGATCAGTGCTGTAATTGTTGTAGAGTCAAACATGGACGACGCTACGGATTTTGCCAAGCTTTCTCTGCATATTATTAACTATAAAATTGTTAATAATATGCAGAAAGTTTGATTGGGAAACAGTTGAGAATTGAGAAAGAAAAATTGTCAATAATATGCAGAAAATGTAAATAATTCAAAAATTATTAACAATAAAATTGTTAATAATCTTTGAATTACAGTAGACCCCCTATAACACGGTAGATACGTTCTGTGTTTTATGAAATTCATGTTGTACGAGTCCTTAAATACATGAGCCAATCACAGCCTGGCACGTATGCTGTTTTAGGACTACGGCTGTTTGAAAAGTTTTCTTCAATAAAATTAATTGATTATAGGCTAATTTGACTCGAACATTTCCAAAACATGTATAATTTTTTGGGAATACTTACCGAGTGCGCACTGTTCGAAGACGCCATTGCTTAAGCTTGTTTTCGTCGCGGAGCTGCTCATCGGACGGCGTACGCGTACGAAGCTTGTCACGTGACTACTCATCTCTGACGTGTTTCCTGATAACTTATTCTTTTTCCGAACAATTAGCTGAACTTTCCAGACATCACGTGATAGATCAGAATATATTATAGTACTATATTTTTATTGTAATTAGAAATGACTTATGAAATAACAAATGTAAAACCGCTCGCTAACGACAATAATTCTATCATGATATATACTGTATTATGATGATAAATATTAATCAGATGCAACATAAGATGTGTAATGTCTTGATGTAAATAAATATTATACAATTTTATTTATGACATGAAAGAGGTTAGGCCAGTGATGGGCAAACTTTTTAAAGAGCGGGCCAAAGGAAAAGAAGAAAACTTTAGGCGGGCCAATATTATATAATTGTAACCCAGCGCTGCATCTGAAAATCCAGGTGGCGCTATAAAAACATGTGCAGGCCGTCCGCCATATTTCTTTTTCTCTCTTTCGGCTACGCTACGCACGACGAGTGGATGTTCTGTACCGAAGCATGCTTGTAACCGATCGAGCTTTTACCCAATAAGTGTAAAACAAAATTTTGTACATGATTGTAAATAAACTTTCATGGTGAGATATAAAGCTTCGGTTATTTTGTATAATCAACGAACACTCAAGTTAAGTGGTGCATCAACCACCACTGCCTGTATTCTTTTTTACTCGTCAGATTAGGAATAATGTTGCGCGGGCCGGATAGAACATTTCAGGGGGCCGCATCTGGCCCGCGGGCCGTAGTTTGCCCATCACTGGGTTAGGCAATTTAAAAGTAGAGTAGAATTATTAGTTATTTATCGCATTATCATACGTTATTATATGTTGATTTTAATCTATATTTAGAATGGAATGATGTTTTAATATTTCTGTTAATGATGTGTAAAATTCAGCGAATTTTTCGTAGAAAAAATGACTTATCAGGAAACACGTCAGAGATGAGTAATCACGTGACCGAACAGCACCGACAAATGTCACGTGACAAGCTTCATACGCGTTCGCCGCCCGATGAGCCGCTCCGCGACGAAAACAAGCTTAAGCAACGGCGTCTCCGAACAGTGCGCACTCGGTAAGTATTCCTACAATTCTTTGTTTATAGCATATTTTATATGGATTATTCCGAAAAATTATACGGATATTCCATAATTAATTTTATGGAAGAAAACTTTTCAAATAGCCGTACCCCCTAAACTGCACAAGTGCCGATATTCGTATCGTTATCTGAAAATTTTTCATTCAACAGTATAGAAAATTTGTGCTTTTCATAACACGTGATAGCAGCCATATTGTTGACCAGCCATACTATTTGTTTTTTTAGTTAAATACAATTAAAGTGTATTTAACAAAAAAAATGTTTATTTATTTCGATTTAGAGTGCATAATTCATTATTACATTCTCATAAACTAGTAACCCGGGACGCACCCTAGTGGGCGTTTTTTACAAATTTTCATGAGGCACGGTTCCTTTGACCTTTTTGTTCCTATCAATATGTTCTACAGCTCCGTTAAAGTCCCAATGGTAAGATTTACCCTCCGAATGAGTGGTCGCCACCCCCCAAAAGGTAGTCCTCCCCCGTGCGAACAATAAATGTCTAATGAACCACCCCCCTACGCGCGATCCTTCGCGAGATATAAGCCCCTGAAAATTCACCTAAGTCATTTCCGGTCACGTGACACCGTGGCCAAAAGGAAGCCTACTGCGCGAAAAAAAAATTAACGCGCGCTCGCGCACACTCGGAGGGGTGTCGCCGACCCGCTCATTCGCAGGGTAAATTGTGTCAAACAGGCGGTCACGTGACCCGTAGAATAATTTTCGGAGGCCTATATCTCGGAAAGGATCGCGCGTAGGGATATGGTTCATTAGACATTTATTATTCGCACAGAGAGGGTGTCGCCACCCTTGATTCGGAGGGTAAATCTTACCGTCCCAATCGCGTCATACGGATCTATATTTCTACCTATTAAACATTCTATAAATACTTTAAAATAGTTTAATTTGTTTATTTATCTTCGCTTGTAAACCTCGATTTTAAATGTATCCGCCATTTTTTCAACAAATTTTCCGTGAGTCAATGCGCGACGTTCACTGAGTCACGGGATGTTGTAAACGTGCGGTGCAAGGTTAATCGAGGCATATAATAAGGCAAGGCAAGGCATATAATAATTATTTATACCATTTTGTGGTATAAATAATAAATTCATATCAATAATAAATTCTTATTACAGATAAAAATAATTTATTGTTAATTTAAAATCTTCGCTTGGGCGCCTCTAGTGCCCGTTTTTGGCATACTGTTACGCGAACAGACGGATACCCGTTCAATGGATTATATGTATACCGTACGTTTCTATATTCAACGGTTGACTCAACGATGAGAGAACGACGTTTCTAAATGGAACGTTGAGTTCTCCGTTGAGACTAGTGACGTAAGCGCTGTTTCACCGTTGAGCTCAACGGCAGTGTTGCCTTTCCTAGAAGTAGGCTACATTTGTACTTTTCTGGTACATTTTGCCCTTTCCAGTAAATTGAAAGTACATTTAGATTTTTAGTACATTTTCAGTACATTATAATTAGGGAATTCGATCCCGGTCCTTATTTCTAATCCCGGGATTTCGGGATTATACTTATTCGATCCCGGGATCCCGGGATTATTTCGGTATTGAGGGTTAATAAAAAATAAGAAAATCTTACAGAAATTAAAAATCAAAATTTAGACAAAAATCAACGTATTTTACGGTATACACCTAGTTAATTTAATCACTCTAATTAATCAGACTTACAGTCAGACTAACCAGACTTAAAATCACTGTCTTCATGTTAAATTTATTCTTTTTTAAGCATCACTGAGATCTCTTTAAACTCACATAAATTGAAAAAACTTTTATGTAACAAACTATGCAAATAAACCTTGAAAATTCACAAAAATTTCTCTTAACATCGACTAAATAGACTACTTNTTTAATATGGTACGTCAACAGAATGTACACTAAGAAGAGATTTTTCGAAAAATTCCCCCCCAAGGTGGAAGTGTTATACATTTATAATAGATACATTTTGAGCCACAACAAAGCGTGGCAGGGTCTGCTAGTTTCATATATTTGTGACACTCTTTGAAATATTGCAAGATTTCTCATAATTACAAGCTTTTTGACTCTCACGATCTCTCAATACATGTTTGGACCTAATCAAGTAAAGAAAGCTGTATCACAAATCAACGTATACACATAAGTTTCTTAGACTTTTTACTGATTGTATTTTGAGATTCAAGGGGGTGCCAATCTCGCACGCCCTTCATAACTGTGTTCCGATTCTTTTTTGGTTATGAAATCCAAATGAGTCCAAGGTAGCAAAGTCGAGAGGGTAGTAGTAGTTCAGACCTTTATCTCGCATCAGATTTAAAGACACTTGTCTGGATAGAGGTACCATTACCTCTGTAACAGAATACATATAGTTGTAACGTATTGTAATTTTTCCTGTTTAAAATAATGTGAAATTAGCTACTAGTTAAGGATTTTCCTCAGAACGTTATTTTCAGGAATTGATTACCGATATAAAGGAATGCCAGTATTTTATATATCTAAAATTTGAGAGGTTTGAATTAGCATGAACAAAAATATCGCGCCAAATGAATCAGCGATGAAAGCTATTTCACAATAAAATTTATTATAATCATTATTATTTCACCTACGTTTTGTAATTAGGTTAAGATTTCAAAATAATTTTCTATTCTCTTGTAATTTCAGTAGAAATAAAGGTAAAATTCGGCCAAATAAAGTTCTGAGAATAATCATGTTCATTGCTGTACCTGAAATTGAGAAATGTTCGTTAGGTTTTTCCTTTTGAAAACCTATTTGAAACAATTACGAGTCTTTCTTTCTTTAATCATGATGTCACTTTTTCATTCCTTAATTATCATTCTGTAATTATAATTTGATAAGCAGAAAGAGGACTACAGTACTTGCATAGGTGTACATATGTAACTACAATCTTACTGGATGCCTTCACAATACTATTTTGATAATGGGTATTCTAGTCCCTTCTATGAATTTTCGATATATAAGGCGTGTTGCTTACTAATTTTTAAAGTATTCTGAACAATGAGATAAATAAATTGAAGTTTATAGAATGCCACCTTTAAGACTTCTGTAAACAAACAAAACATAAAAGTTTTTATAATCTTCTGACTATTGTTATAACTTTGTAATGCAATTTAATAAAACCATAATTTTAGTAAAATTTTGTAGTTTGTTATTAAATTCACGAATGTAATTTTATTAACATGTATACAAATATAAAGTACAGAACTGATTGGGTTCAGTTAAACCATACTAGAACGAGTGTTCCTATATGCCAAGGTCGACCACTAGACGTAAAAATGAAATTTTCTTGTTTTTCTTTTATTTTGGGAATACAGTTTGCACCAAAAAATCTACAGTTGTAATAAAACAAAATCGGCAAATTTGGAAAATATTCTTCAAACTTGTTCAACGTGAATGCCAAGTTGCATTTGCAGATGTAACTGCAAAATATGAATGCCACGCATTTTCGTTGGTTAATTTCGTAGCGTGATTTGAAGTGTTTGAACGTTTCCTCCGCATTTTGTGCCTTGATTTTCGTCTCTAATCCTTCTTCTCCGGTTAAAACAAACGAGAGAGCATTAACTCCCTCTCCAGAGAATGCTAGTGCTGTATAAGTCTCTGGTGTTCCTTCGCAACTACTGATGCCAGCAAAGGGGCATCTTGGCATCACGTTCAAAACACGCTGTTCTACTTCACCGTCTACAAACCATAGAATGCATTTGAGTTCTTCTCTAGGTATATCTATGATTTCTGACAAATCTGTCATTCCGTTAATAATGTTCTCTTGAATTTCTCTGGATGTTAACGAGAAACGATGCACTCGAATTTTTGGAAGGGATGGAATAACGGCTAACTGTGTACTTATCAATGGTGAAGGTGGTTCAGATGAATATATCAACGGTGAAGGTGGTTCAGATGAATGTTTCAATGGTGAAGGTGGTTCAGATGAATGTATCAATGGTGAAGGTGGTTCAGATGAATGTTGTCTTGCTGAAAGAAAAAATTGTTGAATATTGAATAGAGAAAGCGCATAAGATACTACATATGATGTACACTCACTTTGTCTTGTAAATTTATCTGAAGATCTTGCAAAATCATCGCATGTTTTACAATTTGGCAATTCACTTATTATTATTTCTGGTATAAGTTGTTTAGTGCATTTTTTCTTTATGTAAGGAAGCAACATATCCGGACTAAGAATGGACTTCATTTGCACATCTTTTGGAATATGCTAATATGTAATAATGAACAAATATCCGAATTAGATACGAACTTATAAAATCTAGTTATTGAAAAATCTTACCTTGGTTACGAATATCACTCTGTTTCTCAAGATTTCGCTGGCTATATCTTTCCATAAAGTGCATACTCGTTTCAATCGTACTAAATCTTCATTATTCAAGCAATCAAGGATATATTTAACTATATTAGGAAGATTTTGTAATACATATTCCGCTCGACACTGGGAGAAGGAAGACGAAGATTCAAGTTCGTCTTTTACGTTTTTGTTCTTTGTCATTTTACTCTTGATATCGTTACTGTAAAAGAGAGAGTTTGCACTTTTAGGATTTTAAAAAATTAAATGTACACATTACAGGGGCGTGCCATGACATTTGATGATAGGGAAGGTGTGTTTCTATAAGAAGGCGACTTCCAGGGACAATCAGTTAATTCTTTGAATGTATTTTTAATAGATTATTTATCTGACGTACTTAATAAATAAACAAGTTCAATATAATTACCTCTGTTATTAGTTTNGGTAAATTATTAACGATTCAATAGTAACCATTATTCGAGTTGTAAATTATTATAATAGTGAAAATTTTTTGCGAATTTTACCCTTGGGAAATCTTAAATGGCCTTCGATAATAGTTATATATAAATCGTGGTAATTATATATTATATACGAGATGAATTTTTCGTTACATACCAAAATTAGGATGGATGGCATCCCTTACTCTTCGAAGAACTGTAAACTACTTTAGTAGATGATTACTTGGCCCTTTGTTTTCTGGAATCAGTCTGTATGATAAAACGCACGTGTCGTGGGATATAAACAGCGCCACTTGCTATTATCTGTACATCCGCGTTGCCAGATCTGAAGGTTAAAAAGTAGCGGATTTGAACTGTTTGTAGCCCAAACAATAAAAATGAATTATTTTGTGACTATATAGAGAAATAAGTTTGTAATATATATACAGTCGACCCCCCTATAAGATATAGATACGTTCCATTCTTTAGGAATCCGATTTCTTACGAATCCTTTCAATCACAATCCGACACGTATCAAGTTTACGGACTACGGCTGATTGAAAGATTTTCTTCCATAAAATTAATCGATTCTAGACTAATCCGACTCAACATNGCTTGGTTAATTTCTGCTGCTTGCTTGGAATAAAATTTCTTGTATTTTATATTAAAATGATAGGCAAGCAATTCTGTTAAAAGCACTGGCACTGAACGTTTCGCTTCATGCAGTCTATTTTGCAATTTTTTTAAAATGATGTCAATCCCGAAAATCCCGGGATTAGGAAAACTTAATCCCGAAAATTTTGGGACTGAAAAGTGGTCGGGATCCCGGGATCCCGATTTTCGAGATCCCGGGATCAAATCCTCTAATTATAATATTTCAAGTACCATTTATGGTACAAAATAATATTTCACGCCCTAACGAAAAAATTAGTTTAATAAAGTCTCACTAGTGTCACCGCTCGCTAATTTGATTTACCCAATCGCAACGTACTGTACAGTACACGCGGTGTACATCGGTCGACGTCAACAACGTACGGATAGTTGCACGTGCAAATGTCTCGACTCGGTGTTTTCTTTCGCACGTTTCGGTCATCCGCACATTCTCGCGAGGAGCTTAACAAAATTATTCGCGCCACGTGGTCCAAACGATTCAGCTCCGTCAAACAAAAATAATGAACAGGTAAGAAAATGAATGATTTTAAACTTTTGTCCTCAATAATATCAAAATATCCGTTAAGTCAGAATCAAATTATTACAGAAAATAGTTTTGAAATTGTATGAGTATAAATAATATAAATACTTTTATATTATTTTCTACCACTATAATTTAATTTTTAAATTATGAACTTCAATTTTAGTAATCGTAGTAAAAGAAATAAGGGTTAATGTTACGTATGGTTCCAAAATGGCCGCGCAAAATAAGAAGGTCAGGACACGCGTGATCTACTTCTTGAGCTGCCATTTTGCGGTTTTTTGAGTCGCGTGTTTTAAGCAAACTTGTACGAGCAGTCAGTTTTATACGACATTAATTAAACTAAAATTGCAT
>NW_019384949.1:301016-310473 GCF_000671375.1 Centruroides sculpturatus | reverse complement strand
GGGGGTCGCGGGTAGAAGAAAAAGACAAGTGTTTGTAGGTCCTACACTACATTAAAAAAACTACAATTTCAGCGAGAATTACGGCCCACCCCAGAAAATGATAGCGGAAAAAGTGTTGAGCTGATTTGCAAAAGGAAATAAATAGTAGAAAAGTAGAAGCTGAAAATTCAGATCCTAAAAAAAAAGTCAACAGTTCCCTGTGCCTAATGTTATAATTAAAGGAAGTTTCATACTTTATGTGTTAAATTATTGTCGATTCTTCTGAAATTTTCATTTTAATCAACAATAATTTTTCTCAACAGAAAGAAAATTAAATACATAGTTTTTAAAATCACTGATATAGTTTAATATGGCCCTAGGGGGGTCGCTTGAATTTTTTAACTTGTAAAGGGGTCGCATATTCAAGAAGGTTGAAAAACACTGTAATACAGTATTTGGAAGAAATCAGTCCCCACTGTACTCGGCTATAGATTGGTTCGGTTAGGCGTTTGTTTAAGTAAAATTTCGGCTCTTTCATCGGGGTTTTGTTTACGTCCCCAATTCCCTAATCGCTTAATTATTTAACTNAGATGATGAGAACAATGTACAGTAAGGACACAAAGTGTGAGATTCATAGAAAAGTTTTCCTAAGAATATTTCCAATCCTTTTCTCACACAAGAGAAAATGGGTTAGGGGGCGTTGGGTATAACTTTATGGAACAAAGGGGGCGGTGGATCGAAAAAGTTTGAGAATCACTGGTCCAGACGATAGAAATCTCTCTGTAGTTGGCGCTACGGACGGCGGGAAAGTAGTTCGGCTGCCCGATGACGTTTCAGGTAATTATAGGGGGTTTTTTACTGTTTTTTACTGATACCGGTCACAATTTTTTCGTAGTTTTATAGGAATCGTAATTATAGGGACCGTAATTATAGGGGGGTCGACTGTATTACAAACTTATTATATATGATATAGATTACATACATATTATATCCGAGGTCTGTTCAAAAAGTATCGGACCTTTGGTCGGCAAAAATACATTTATTGATTTTGAGGTACAAAACCCTAATCCCCTTCAATGTAGTCTCCTTGGTAGTATATACACTTCTCCCAGCGTTCCTGCCATTGCTAGAAACATTGCTGGAACGCATCTTTTGGAATGGCCATCAGCCGGTCCTTCGCATTCCACACAATGTCTTCTCTCGACTAAAATCGGGTTCCTTTTAGCGTCATTTTCAGCTTGGGAAATAGCCAAAAGTCACACGGAGCCACATGGGGAGAGTACGGAGCGTGACGAACCACAGGAGTATTGTGTTTGGCGACGAAAGCCCGAATCAGATGTGCAGAATGGGCGGATGCGTTATCACGATGGAGCTGCCAAGTTTTGATCGACCACAGATCCGGTCGTTTGCGTCGCACAGCAACGAAAAGACGACGAAGGACCTCCTGGTAAATTCCTTTGCGATGGTTTGGCCTTGTGATGCGTACTCACGATACACCACCCCACGAGAGTCGAAAAAACTGTCAACATGACCTTGATATTGCTGCGGACCTGCCGCACTTTTTTTGGCATCGAGAATCGTCCCCGAAAGCCTGCTGAATCTTGCGAATGGTTTACACTCGGGTATCGCCAAGGTTTTTGGCAAAATTTGATGTAATATCATTACTCACGTTGTTCAGTCATTTTCCAACTAAGTGGAATCCGGCGAGAGCTCGCTACATGTCCTCACTCATAGGCCGATTGCCAACGACTGATGCTTCCTGCAGGCGAGAAAAAATTCAGGGCTGTGCATGACTGTCCCCTCCACAACTCCACCGAAAGAGGCCTCCTGCGCATCATTGGTTAAAGCGGAAAAAATAAAAGTCCGATACTTTTTGAACAGACCTCGTATTATATAAACTTATATATATATTACAAATTTATTTCATTAGTAAAAGTGTATAGTTACAAAATAATTCATTTTTATTGTTTGGGCTACAAACAGTTCAAATAAGTTATCCGAACAACCTCAGTCCCCAATTGTTCGAATAACTTGTTTTTCGGATAACCGATTATGTACGAAAAAATATATTAACCTATCCCATGTTAAAACTTTTTTCCGTCGCGTGTCGCTTAGCGTTGAATTTTCGTCGATGTTAAGCCTAACGTAAACTTTTTAAAATAATAATCGTGGCTATTGTATCGTTAAAAATTATTTTTTTATTTTGTACAAACAAAATAAATATATTGAAAAATAAAAAAACAATAAAAAATTATACTTCAGAAGTTAATTTAGTATCAAAAACGTAAAATATTCGAGTAGCCCAAGACATAGCCAAAGATTGCAGCGCCACAGCACTTGCGAAAATTTTAATTTGCCAACTGGAATTCTTTCGGATAACCGACTTTCGGATAAACGACGCTCTACTGTATTCTGAGTTGATGGAATTATTAATGATTTTTCGGCGGTCACGTGATCAGCGTTACTATTTGTGGAATCATTTGCGTTGGAATATAATTTTTATCTTAAATTAATCGCCTTAATTATTTCGTGAATAATACATTTGTAAGATTTATATTTATAATATAAACGCTACATTTTGTCACGTGACTATTTGTATTATTACGTGCTTTATCATGACTGAAATATTTGTAAGCCAGAATGTTAATTAATGATAAATTTATTACATGTTGACATTTTTTAATGTTCATTAAAGTGAAATACTGTGGAATATAAAAATGGTAGTCACGAGTATCACGTAGTCACAATGTAGATGTAATGTAGATCACGTGCTCTGGGATCTCTCGTGCACGTGATCTACATTGTTGTGACCGATAGTTGTTTATAAACTAACAACCATCGTTTTTTCTCTGAATTTTATTTACAATAGAGACATACATGCTAGAAATGTCCAAAACACAGAATATGTGAGGGGAACTTATTTAAAAAATGCTATAAACTAAAAAGTCATAGGACTACTTACCGACTCTGCACCGTTCCAGCCGCCATTGCTTAATTAAGCTTGTTTTCGTCGTGGAGCGGCACATTTTACGGCGGTCGCGTACGAAGAGTGTCACGTGATGTTTCTCGGTGCCGTCCGGTCACGTGATATATCGTAATATACTATAGTACGTATTTTGTAATTAGAAACGACTAATTATGTTACTGGTCATATTAAATGAGTTAATAACAATAATAAACATAAATTGATAAAATTTTACCTACGTGCATTTCGTTTATGCTATAAACAAAAAATTGTAGGATTACTTACCGAGTGTGCACCGTTCGACAACGCCATTGCTTAAGCTTGTTTTCATCGAGGAGCGGCGCATCGAACGGCGGGTACGTGTTTTCTGATAAGTTATTTTTCTGCGAAAAATTCGCTGAACTTTGGAGACATCATTAATATAAATATAATTTTTATGGCCATTAAATAATAAATGGTTTTTAGTAGGTCCAGTGCTCGTTTAAACTCAACGGTTTGTATAATATCCGCTATTGGTCTAGATTCGCCAATCCTGTCGTGACACGAGACTGCGATGACGTTTTATCGTAGTATACGATTCTCTTTTAGAGTGTTTATACGAATATGATCGCAACTTTTTTGCCGTGTTATACGAATCCGAATTATATGAACCCGTGTTATATGGGGTCTACTGTATAGTAGTACGGTACATTCGCATGTCATTCTGGTAACGATATATTAAATGAATCAAATTGTCTTGAAAATTGTTTTGTTTTCAGACAAAAGAATCAGATTACAGTGACAAGCTCACACGGTAGTATATTGAACCAATTATATATTATATATACATATAAATTATATTTGTAGATACATTAGATATTGAAAGAAGCTCCAATTAATCTTTACAGATTAAAATTCAGTGAACAAATGGAAGCATTGCAGAACAATAAATATATGCAATGTTATGCAAGCAATGTATGTGTTACAATAATATGATCACGCTACTAAAAATTTATATTAAATCTACTTTAAAATTATTGGAAAACATTATATATGATTTTATTTTATTTCGAATTAAGGTTGATTATAACCTATTTGGGTATACGCGCGATCTCCAGCACAAGGTAAAAAATCCAGCGACCAGTTGCTTAACTTTCCCGGTAACATTTAAAATTTTGGTGCCGCCATCTGATGTTTTATTATTAAAACTTCTTATATTTTTAATTTTTATAAAGTGAAAAAACTTAATTTTGAGGGCCGGGATGGGTTTTATGAAAAATTGTAAATTTTAATAACGAGAAAAATCGTAATTAACTCTGACCTTACTGGAAATTCGACACACGACCCTCTCTATCTCCCTACCCCGTCGACTTTTTAACACCAAAATTTAATAGAATTAATCCTCTTAATACACAAACCTCCCTGCAAAATTTCAGAAATTTTCGACAAAAAGCACGGGAGTTATTAATTAATTAAGATTCAAAGAGGGTGAACAAAATCATGCCACACATTTCGCCGTTATACTGGCGTTCGGTTGAAAAATGATCCGTCAAGATTTTTACATTTTTGGACTCAGGGGACCCTGAAACGTCGAGAAATTAAAAAGAATTGGGGAGGGTATTTTGTGTATGTACATGGATGTTAGTGTATGTGTGTGTGTGTGCGTGTTTACGTTTAGAGGGGTACGATTTTGTTCACCCTCTTTGAAGCTTAATAACTCTCGTGTGTTTTGTCAACAATTTCTGAAAATTTTCAGAGATGTTTGTTTATTAGGGGGTTGATGCTCTTAAATTTTGGTGATAAAAGAACGAGAGATGGAATATAAAGGGGTCGAGTGTATTTCCAGTAGGGTCAGACTTAATGACGATTTTATACGTTATTAACACTTACAATTTTTTTATAAAACCAATCCCTACTGTCAAAATTAAGCTATTTGCCATTTTATAGTAGTTTAAAATATAAAAAGTTTATTATATGTTCAAATAATTACGTGAACATTCAACAGTTTTCACGTATGTAGTGATCCATAGCAGCAAAAACAGTAGGCGCAGAGAAAAAAAACTGTGTAGCCTTTTAGAAATGAAATAACTTCGGATGTTGTAAAGCTGTAAATATTGTCATTGTAAACTCGTTAGAAAGAGTCAACTGATTTAAAGAAGCAGATTTCTTGTATCTCTTGTCGAGTGGATAAAATCACTGAACACTGGTAATGGTTGGTTGTGGGTTCGCGCCTGGCCAACGGGCTGGCCACGTGGAGTTTTCTGGATTTTCTTCACGTTTGTAATACCTAAATAGAGGCCAATTTCCCATAAAAGACCTGCCGGGAGGTATTCCTCTAGGCAGATCGCCCATGTATCGTGTTGCCGTATACGAACAAACCAGTCTTGTATTTCTTGGCCTCAGTAAACTCTAGTAGGACGTTTTTCACTCAGTCCAGAATCAGGAAGATTATTTGTAATAAGATTCACATTATCAGAGCATTGTTATAGTATTCTCGTATCACTATTAGTCAAGTAGAATAATAGGTTATACAGTACTTTTGAGACCCAATGCTAAGATATTAAAATAATAAGCTCGTATTGATAATTAAATGTGTATCATTCAGTGTGGTATTTATTTTTACCGCCAATATTCAGGCTCTCTTGTACGTTATGGAGATTGCTCTCTCGCGGCATATGAGAGAGCAATCTTTCAAACGAATAGCCTCATTGAATTGCACACTAGTAAAGTATTGTGGTGTTTACGATCAATCTTCATTTCCGTTTTGGGCAGATTTATGGGGCGCAAACGGTCTTCATCGGATGAATAAAAGCAACATCTCACAGCACTTGCAACGTATAAAAAAATCAAATGCCAGCTTTTGCAATTTGTAATGTAATTAGACTCTAATCGAGATTTACGTCTGTCATTTTATTAGATTAGGTATCACTAAATCTAATAATAGATGCTTTTTGTAATCATTTAACTTTATAATTGTGCAACATGTTTTACACACGTTCTTCAATTAAAGAATAACTCGTACACATTGTAAAAAACTACATGTATGATATAATATTCAAATACTTTTAGTTATATCTTTAAACTGCGTTGAATTGGTTTAATTCAGTTAGCCAATATTTTACGTAACGTGAACGCCGTTAATTTGTAAGATGAAATTAATTCGTTATCACATCTTGCATGGAATAGAAATTTAAACAGATCTATTATATTTCAATTAAGATTACATAATACAGTAAATCTGTTTGATGATATCCCCACGGTAACTTCATTACATGAATCCAATAGTAAATATTCTGTGATTAGTTGTTGATGAAATGTAAATCGACAAGTTTGATGTGAATCTGGTATTGTTGTTTATCAATACATGTAATATAATTTTGCGGGTAGATTTCTGTAATAATTCTCTATAATATATTCTGTTTTGTTAAACATTAACTATAACATTAGATACAGCCTATTATCAATAAATTAAGCAATAAAGTGTAGGTATGGTCGTCGGGCACTATAGTCTTTGTCTGGTCGAAGCGGTTGGATCTCGATCGATGTACTGTACAGTACGTCTGACCTCGTGAGTCGCCAGAGGAAAAAGTGAGATTTCTTTAGTGTCGTTGACGTCACCACTACGCGAGACTCTCTTGTGGCGTCCGTAGGAGTTCGCGCCCTCAAAAGAAAATTATTTTTCTTTTTAACGCAAACGAAGAATTTCTTCTTCCTGAATGAATTGACATTTTAATTAGCGATTTCTCAAAGGCTTTAGCATTCATAAATTAAAATTAACACAGGTAACAGCATTCGCGTGTTTTAATCGCAGTTCTGCTTATTCGCGATTGAAAAGTTGTTATCAACTATATGACTATTCGCAAAACATTTGGGTATTGAAGAATTGCCTTTTACATTTCAATTGCAGTGCAGTATTCGTATTTGGCTTTTAGTCATACTTTCATAATTTTTATTTTATGTTTTTCTTAATTTCAGTTTTATTTGTATTTTGTTAATCCTCATTATTATTTGTTGTTAACCTTATATTTGTCATAATTTATTTAATTCTTATAACTTTAAATTTGTATTTAGAATATTTTAAAAGTTAATATTTAAATGAAATGTTCTATTTTTGGAACATTTTCTAAAACTATTCTAAAAAATCCTGATGATGGCCTATGGCAGTAGGCTGAAAATATTTGTTATTCTCTCTATTCGTTTTTAATGTACTGTACCTCTCCCTACACTAAACTATGACTTTCATTTAAATGTGTAATTAATAATTAAAATATAATTTTTACTACATTTCTATTCAATCAGAGTGCCATGTTTGGCACGCGTGCCACCTCTGGTCTATCAATAGAATATTCGAAATCGTTTTCTGATAGATAGCATCTAAAAGTTTCTTCAGGATTATGTAAATGAACAGCGTAAGCAATCTTAAGTGAAAAGATATTTTTGTGTCAATACCAACGTTTTAAGTTCTCCGCTACTTCTGCTCCATATCGACATTCCAGGGTCCTAAATATAGCGCCAAATTTTATTTTCGATATTCTTACTACAGTAACGAGTTTATAAAAGATTAGTTTGGGGACTAATTTTGATGGGTGGAATTTTTTCACCCACTTTGAAGCTTTAAGCTTGTGCCTTTTGTCAAAAATTTCTGAGATTTTGCAGGGAAACTTATGTATTGAGGGAAATGTTTCTAGAAATTTTCAGGAAAATCGGACCAATTATTAGAGAGATATTAAGGGAGAGAGTGCCATATCTGTAAACGTTTCCAAGTTATTAAATATCTTTACTCGTACAAATTTTTAGTTTACCAAATAAATATTCATCTTTATCTTCAAAATTAAGTCTTTTGCTTTTTTTTATTATAATTAATAGTACAAAATGTGAATGTTAAATGAAGTATCAAAACAGATGGGGCCAAATAAGATTTTAATTCATCGAGTTCTGTTGTCACTTCTTAATTTAAATTGCATTGAATCTTTGTACAACAAATGAGATTGTCTTAACCACGAGATAGAGCAAACGTGTGCACATGATGTGAATATTGAACTTATCAAAAAGTGAATGAATCTGGAAAATATATATACAAATACGTGAGCCACGTGAGCCGTTCACAGCCGGCACACGTATTTGTAAAATCTAAGTGACTCGTACAACATGGAATTCATATAAAACGGAATTATCAAAAGTGTTATAGAGGGGTCGACTGTATTCCAGTATAAGAGTATACAGAAGTTTAAGTGCTTATCTATGGAAGTCGGACACGGGTATGACACAATGTCATACACTACAGTATCAGTAAAAATGAAATACAGTATTTCATAAATGAGCGTACACTGACAAGGAAGACGAATAAAAANTGATACGGAAGCCGCGCTAACTAGGTCACGCGAGCAGTCGCGTGTTTCTTAAACATAAAAAGTTTTGTCCTGAATGTTACGCAACTCGTTGCTGGATTGTTTTACTTTAGTAAACATATTTTATATCAAAACAGAAATTGTTTTTTGGTGAAATTCAGTAAAACAATTTCTTTAACGTTGTACTTAGATTTAATTCACTCGCGCTATTTTTCTTTCATGTTTTCATTACAATCTTATTGGTCTTACAAGTTTTATAAAGAGACTAGCTGTTACCCGCGACTTTGCCCGCGAGAATTTCGCAAGCAAACCCCATTTATATTCAGTATTTCAACAGCCATACTAATTGTTATATAACACCTACCGCTGAGAATGATGAGAATTGCCAAGAATCAAACGAACTATTTTCAATTTGATCAATTTTCTGGAACGTTTACAATCATTCTATAATCGAACCAATATGCAATAACAAATTCGAATTTAAAACGATTCGAACATTTGGTTAAAAAATCGAAATATATAAAAATATCTATAACAATGTCTGAAATGTTATCAATTTAATACACCTAAGTACTCAATGAAAATTAAACGTAGTTGAAAACGAAAAATCGGATCTAAAATAGTAGAGTAGAAGCCGTTTTTCCGGTTAAGCCTTAATGCTCGCCCTCTCCCCCCGCGGAGAATTTCGAAAAATCCCTTCTTATTGTGCATTCCCATGGCATATCCTACTAAAACGCACATGAAAACAAAAAATCGCATGTAAAATAGTACAGTAGAAGCAGTTCTTCCGGTTAAGCCTTAATCCTCTCCCTCTCCCTTCCGCGGGGGAATTTCGAAAAATCCCTTCTTAGCGCGCGTTTTCACGACGTACCCTAATTGTGTAGCAAATTTCACTTCTTTAGGTTCAGCGGTTTGCTCTGTGCGATGATGAATCAGTCATTCAGTAAGGACAAGTAATTTTATATATTGACTAGCTGTTACCCGCGACTTCGTCAGCGGAGGTTTTGCAAGCAAACCCCATTTACATCCAATATTTCAATAACCATAGTAATTGTTATATAACACCTACCGCTGAAGAGAATTGCCGAAAATCAAACGAACTATTTTCAATTTGATCAATTTTCTGAAACGTTTACAATCGTTCTATAATCGAACCAATACGCAATAACAAATTCGAATTTAAAAC